>NW_010166954.1:26735-32108 GCF_000695765.1 Mesitornis unicolor
GATGAACTGGTTTTCTGATGAGTTACTGTTTAAATTAATACGTTTCCGTGTCTCTTAGACTAGTGGCATAACCTTGAACTGGATATAAAATGTGTGGATGCGGTTTGGTTAGATCCTCCTTGGTCTGCGAGGTGAAACAACAGCATTTGTTCCAGTGTGGATGTGCTCCCAGAAGAGCAGCAGGCTTGGTAGGTTGTTGTTGCTTTTTTTAAATTGAAATTTAGTTTAGAAAAAATGTGCTCAGTGTCTAATGAAAGCTCTGTGAGAAATGACTGACGCAGGAAAAGCTTTTCTCGTCATTCATTGCCGTATGTCATTAAGCACACAAATTTGAAATCCTGTTCCTGCGATGGGATAATTGTTCTGCGGCCGCCGCATGAAGGCAGTGAGGTGGTTGGATGTCAGTCAGCTCCTGCAGGAGAGGTGCAGCACCTGGAGCTTGAATCTCTCGGAAATAGAGATGTGGGCACTTAATAAAGATGGATTTGTAGCTCTGTGCGGAGTTAAGGGCGGATCTCGTAGGAAAATCTCCTTCAGCCTACAGTGCCCCTGATGCAGTGATGGCAAACCAGCTAGGTTCCTCTTTGCTCTGTGAGAAGCTCCTCTTTTCTGGAGCAGATATGTGGCATTTCTTTGGTTTTATTCATAGAATCATAGAATGGTTTATGTTGGAAGTAGCGTTAAAGCCCCTCCAGTCCAACCCCTCCCATGGCAGGGACACCTCCACCAGCCCAGGCTGCCCAAAGAAGCGTCCAACCTGGCCTTGAACACTGCCAGGGAGGGGGCATCCACAGCTTCCCTGGGCAACCTGGGCCAGTGCCTCACCACCCCTCATGGTAAACAAATTCTTCTGAATATCCAGTCTAAATCTCCCCTCTTCCAGTTTAAAACCATTCCTCCTTGTTCTATCGCTACCTGCCCTTGTAAAAAGTCCCTCCTCAGCTTCCATGTGGGCCCCCTTCAGGAACTGGAAGGCCGCAATAGGGTCTCCCCAGAGCCTTCTCTTCTCCATGCTGAACAGCCCCAACTCTCTCAGCCTGTCCTTGTAGGGGAGGTGCTCCAGCTCGATGTGACTTTTCCCTCTTCACCTTTCATTTGCCCCCTTTTGGGCTTTATCTCTACACTTCCTACAGCCCAGGCGTGAGCAGCGGGGCGGGTGGGAACTTTGCTGTGCCAGGGCTGTGTGTCCTGGCGCTGCCGGGCAGCCCGGCCCCGGCCGCCAACGCCTCCCGCCATCCCCTGTCGGCGAGAACGAGCGCTTCTGGGAAGAAGTGGCCTCACTGCCTGGCTCAGGGTGTTTGTTTTCTCTGAAGGAGCTCTCAGGCTGGAAACTTGGCTTCGGCTGGAGAGGACCCCTTAACCTTGCCTTGGCAGAAGGAAATAATAAAGTGACAGACTTCATTTATCTTTGTGCTGTATGCATGGCCTCGTGTGCTCCGTATGCTGTCAGACCTAAATCCTGGTGTCGAATTGGCACTGTGAAGGAGTAGGCTGTAATTTCCAAGGTGGCTTCAGGTACAATAAGATAAAAAACATTTTCATTTGAACACGAGGATACACGTCATGTGTTTCTGTGACCTTATCTTGTCAGTAAGAGCAATTAATTTTGCTCTGTCCTTATGTTTTCTTTTTCTGGCATACTTCTGTTATGATGGCACATGATGACATTGAGGAAGGTGAAGGGAGGGATTGCGGGGTGTGTGCTGTGGGGTGGGAGCACGGCAGGGCCCGCTGGGATTGCACAGAGAGTCGCCTTATCTGGAGTGATGTGATGGCAACAGCTTAAAACTGCCAAGATAACCTCCCAGCCTGCTCCGGAGACTCCTAGCCCCATAGTAATAAAACCCGCAGTGTGCCCTGCTCGTACGAGCTCCACGCACACCTTGATGTGCAGTGGGGCCCTTTGCACACCCGTCGATCCCCGCACGCCGTGCTTGATGCCGTGCTGCCGCCACTGCAGCATTTTCATATCCGTGTCTCTTCCCCACCTGATCACTGTGGCACTTGGTCTGCCCTGCGCCGCCGCCGCTCCCCTCCCGGTTACCCGCGCTGAATGACTGTTCTCTTCACGCCCTGGGTAGACCAGTGATCTTCCCCTCCAGATGGGTTCACGTCCCCTCTGGTCAGCTAATCGATTAGATGCTGGAGCGGTTGTGCAGAGGCTTTTTTGACGCTGAGCAACTGCCTTTCCTTCGCGCTCCTTGCAGCTCCCAAAGTGCCACCGGCACCGCTCATCAGATTGAGCTGCAAAAGCGTTTCTGCCCTGTCGGGTTCCTTCAGTGATCTGTGGGAGCTTTCCATGGCTCCTGTGGTTTTAATCCCTCTCTGGAGAGGGCAGCAATCAATCCCGCTATTTCTGATGCCCAGGACTCAGGTCGTTTGGTTTTTCCTGAAGGATTTTTGTTAGTGAAAAAACTTTTCCCAACTATTTTCAGGTTTGGTCATGCTCCAGCCCCAAAGGATTTCTTAAATGCTGGGGGTGCTTAGCGTCTGGGGTTGTGCTGAATAGGTGGAAGGGTTCTTTGTTTAAAACTCTTTCGCCTCTTTGACTGCTGTGAAATGGTGTGCGGGTGTATTTGCTGTATGAGACCAGAGCACCAAGTGCCTTCTCTTGCATCTGCTCCGGAGGATTTCCTGGGAAGTGTTCAGCCTCCATTTCTGTCTGTAAGGAAATCCTCTTATCTGGGCAGAGCAATAAATAGTGCGGCCTCCTGTAATAGAAACAGAAAAACACATTCTTCACATGGCTGTTTTTAAAAATGTGGGGTTTAAAATATATCGGCTGGAATGGTTCTTCAGTAATAAATCCCCATAATAGCGTGCTATATATATATTTAACTGGCCGCACAGAGGTAGGGAGAGGGGGAAGCAGTGTGTTCAGAGAGGGTTTAGTGTGCAGTTAGTAATGACAAGAACAGTAAATAATCCTACAGGTTTACAAACCTAATCCCCAGTGTCTGATTGTAGCCCGCGCGTCTACTGGAGTCGGTTGGCAAAGACATTAAAAGGCTGTAAAGAAAGGGCTTTTGGGGGGTTTTAATTTTAAATATTGGGGGAGCTGGCTGGGTGACTGATGGCTTTAAGTGGCGTATGAATGTAGCCGATTTGGGACCTTAATGGAAAGCTCTAGAAGTGCCCATCCTCCTCTGCTTGCCACAGAGATGCTGGGTGAGGACGCAGTAGGATGCTCCTCGCTGCCTTGCTCTATCTGCTCTCCCCAGCGGTACTTTCATTTAAAAACTGGATTATGAGGGGGAGGGAGATGTTGTTGTTTTTAATGCCCAACTTATTTTTTGCCTGCGCCCTGCAGTGAAGTGGTTGTTTTTCTTAACGGCAGAAATCCGCGATGTCTAAGAGCCGTTCCACGTGATGCCATTGCTTTTAAATAAGCTTTTAAGAGGTCGGACCAGATGTTGGCCACATCTGTGTTTTTATTTCGTCGAACATTTCATCTCAACCCTTTTATTAAAAGAGAAAATGATCATTTGGAAATTGTTTCTAAAAGTTTAGCAGCTGGGAAGATCTTTCTGGTATATAAAAAAGCAAGGGGTTTACTTTCCATGCCCCGGAGTGAGCCATATAACATGGAGCAGACGGATATTTATGGCTGGTAGGGTCTATTCATGCTGGAAACGATTGCCACGAACATTTTCAGATCACATCGGTGTATTCTGTTTTGAACTGGCATTCTGTAACATAAAACACATTTTTTTTTTCTCAGTGAAAGCGTTAAAACCAGGGATTTGGGGGCACCTTCTCTTCTGAAAAGCCCCTCGCATTTCATGAATGCCTATTGCTTGGCAGGGAAAAGGAGGACTTGCTGGCAGAGGGATCTCCTGGAGTTACTCCCTCTACTGCCCTTACGGGGTCTGAGAAATGCTTATTACGTACAACTTGCTTCTGGATTCTTCTCTGCCATTTAGCAGCTGGAGAATGAGTTTTCCGTCCCCATTGCTGATTGATCCAATGAGAAAAGCTGGCACCTAATTCAGTAACAAGTTCTGTTTAAAATGACACGTGAAATTGTTCATGGTGCCTGAAATTACATCATTTTCAGTCTGGCATATTAGGGCTGGATAAGGGAGCAGACACCTACTGTACTGTGACATATTAAATTTTAAACCTCTAATCCAAAAATATAGCAGGGCATGGGAGGAACGAGGTGTTTAATGATAAATAAAAGCAGTGGCAGCTTGATTTCAGTGGGATATTTTATTGTTCTTAAGATGCTGTGGCAGTTTTTGCGACAAAACATTTTGGGATGTGCAGAATTGTATGTGAAGTGGAACGGTGACTTGAGCCCAGAGTAGTTCTGCCAGCACTTCCACATTTGTGTTTTCTAGCCTGTGGTTTTCAGAACTTCCTCGTGCATTTCGAGGCTGACTCCCTTTTTCTTTTCCCCTAATTCCAAGTTGATATTTTACTTTATCTAATGCAGTGAATATGAAAAAAAACAAGAATCCTCTCTTTGCTCAGATAAACCAGATTAGAAGTTGGGGTTTTTTCCCCAGAACCCTTGAGGAAACAAAACGTATAAAACGCAAAGAAGAGGGAGACCACGTCCCCTTCTGTCCCACAGCTTACTGATGAAAGCACTTACCAAAATATGGGAGACCCATTTCTGCATGAACTCAGTTCTTACTTTATAAAGTAAATTCAGTGAATATGAAAAAAAACCCAAGAATCCTCTCTTTGCTCAGATAAACCAGATTAGAAGTTGGGGTTTTTTCCCCAGAACCCTTGAGGAAACAAAACGTATAAAACGCAAAGAAGAGGGAGACCACGTCCCCTTCTGTCCCACAGCTTACTGATGAAAGCACTTACCAAAATATGGGAGACCCATTTCTGCATGAACTCAGTTCTGCTCTTACTGCGCTATGGAGAGATGAGGCCAGAAGAAAAAGCATGTTTACTGAACAACTGTATGGAAGTTATAAAACCTTTTACACTTTTAAAGTGTTTTTGGGGAAAAAGGTTGTGAAGTACATCTGGTGCGTGGGACGAGAGTAGAGTTAATTTCTAAATGTAACGGCGATAAGAAATGTTCCTTAAGGCCTTTTTAGTCATATTAGCATCAGATTATCTGACTTGGCAAAGTTGATACTACGTTTATGAGGCAATCTCAGGACAAAAAATCACAGCACAACGTTAGGCTGTTCCTTGTGACAGGACATTTTCTTTGGAGATGAGACCCATTTTGTGTATAAACCAGTGTGGAAGGTTTAAAACTTTCTGTTGGTTGTGTAAGGTGGATTTTGTAAGCCCTCAGCATTTGCCACTGGTAAATGTCTGCTGAGTTGAGCAGCCGGACCTCTTGCACCACCTCAAGAAGTGCAGCCTTTATTCCTAACCAGAGGCTTCGATTGGAAGCCA
>NW_010166955.1:0-271 GCF_000695765.1 Mesitornis unicolor
AGCTATCTTGGGCCCCTTTACCTTCAAGCAATCCATAGCAATCATAGTGCTACATTTGCAGAGAAAAGTGGCTGAAAGGTGACAGGACAAAGCTTGTTACTTAAAAGTTTCTGGAAAAAATATTCTGGTTAATCTGAGATGATAATGTGTGTGAGATGTGTCAGTCTGATTCGTGTTAAAACAATGTGGAGGTTGTGGGGAAGATGGGACCTCTGGGGCTATTTTAGCTGTCTTTGTACGGAGAACAGATTGAGAACAAGTAGAACGGAGG
>NW_010166955.1:335-2871 GCF_000695765.1 Mesitornis unicolor
TGTAGTTTGTGCAAGAGCAAAGAAGTAACTAAGTCTACACAAGAAGAAAAAGTTAATAGCAGTGACGAAGATGAGGTAACAGCCTTCATCCCCTGCGACCCCCCCCACGACCACCAGCAAGGGACACTGCGCAGGCGTGGATGGGAGGAGAGCTATTTATAATATGAAGTGGGGATAGGTCATGCATATGTATAAGCGTATTGTGAAATGTCATGAATATGTATTAGGTTAAAAAATATAAACCCGAAAAGAGACCTGTATGGCGTGCTGTTGAGGGATCAAAATGTCCCCACACACCCAGCGCTGTTTACTTGCCTTTACTCACTTAATAAACTGTAAACTTTAATAAGAATCCTGTTTGAGGCTAAATCATTTATCACATGTGTATAGTTTTTAAACTAAACCAACTTTACAGCCTGAAAACTGTTGCACTGCCAAAAACGTACATTTTAACTGCATCTATTTTCTAGCGAGAATAGCGCTGTAATGTCTCTGCTATCAGCCTATTGTTTTAATAATATCCAGTTTTAATTATATTGGGATGTGCTTTACAACTATATGGCTTTTGTGCTTTTGTTAAAGTCATAATGTGTATGTGAATCACTCTCTCCATCAGGCAAACAGACTCATTTTGTTTATCTGGAAGAAGCAATAAAAAGTGTAGACTGGCATAGAAACATAACCAACTTGCCTCTTCCTTTTCATTCTCAGCCAAAAGAATGAAGCAGAGGTCAATGCTCAGATAAGTAACAGTAGATAAATGAAGAAAAAGGCTCAGTACGTATTTATTTAGTTATACCAGAGGAGGAGAGATAGAGTGACAGATAAGATTATTGCTGCAAGCTCCTATCAAAATGCTTCCGAATTACATGAGGATTTATCTCCATAAGTTTGGGGTTTGTGGCTAGATCAAGTCCTGTAAAAGTCACTATGGATCCAGGACAGTTGAAATTATTCTGAGGTTGGTTCAAAATCAATTGGTAGGAAAAGCAGTTTAGGAATCTTTTCCCCTGTTGGTGATTCATAACTATTGATAGGGAAGAAAAGGGGAAACACAGGAGAGACCAGGCTGTGTCACCCGAGAAGTGTCCAGGGCTCCGCACAGAGAAGTTAATCTGATCTGAAGGTGTGCAGTGGTACCAGCATCAACTCTTCACCAGATGTTGATACCTGAACTATCAGTCACGGCAGTGGTGTCATGCAGCTCAGAATGTAGCTTATCAGAAGTGTACATCTACCCTAAAAATGGTCTACATGTGCACCAGTTACAGTAAAACCAGTTATTCTGAGCATGTGATACAAATTGTAGATTTTCTGAGCATACCCAACACAACAGGCATATTTCTGCCTCAGTTCTTGTATACAGCAAAGCTCCTTGCTATGAAAGTGAGGCAGGAGTGGATAACTGCTATTGCTGAGCATCCTTCAAGTCTGTACCCCTGCATTGGCTCAGGGCCTCTTGAGGCCCGTGGAGAAGTAAGTCCTATCCCTACCATGCCACTGACTGAGCTCCCTTTGTGGTTAGAGTCAGAGGCATGAGATGCTTTGATTCTGTGATAAAAACACATAAGAAAGAAATTACAAAAGTGAATGAAGATTTCCTGATGTTAGCTTTATTTCTACTGGCAGCTTATGTGTTTCACATCTGTTGTACATTTGTTTGCCATGACATAGCTTTACTGGCACCTATCTTCACACCACTGATGTTACTGGAGAAGGTCCTTCCAGCCCTTCCAGTTCTTTTCCTGGAGAAGGCAGATGCATCTCTGTAAAGTACAGGAATCTGCTCATTTTAGCAACCAAAAGAAGAAGAATCTGCGTAAAATTGATTTTCATGATGGTCTTACTTTAAGAACATACAGCTCAGTCTGTAAGGAGCATTAGAAATGTGAATCCTATGTCTCCAGATGTAGAAACTGAAGGTTCAGATGTTTTTCTCGCCTTCTCTGACATTGCAGGATTCCCATCATTAAGTGTTGATATTCTCAGTATTGGATCTAAATGGCCATCCTGTGAAATTTTGCCTTCTGCCACCAAGCTCCAGGATCCAAGCTGTCTGCGGGCAGAACGAGATAGTGTTTTCCTGGCTTCTCACAGGACAGAGGGAGTCATTCCCATGAAAAGGACTGGTCTTTTGCTAGCGACAGCCTCCAAAGTGACTTTGAGAACCTCACTGCAAACAGCACAAGTGCATCCCCCACCTGCGGAAGGAACTGCGGTTGCTGAATGACCCGTTTAATTGCCATCCCCTTACCCAGTGGTGCAAAATAGATCTATGATCTACATGAATTTGTATCTTGGCTCTGGTGGAGCAGAGAATTTAATAATACCATAAATACTTTGTGCATCTGTGGCAAATGATTTAACTGCTAATTCTTTAGCCTTCAGGCAGCCTAGAAGGGACTCATTCTGGTTTCTAGTAAAATATCAGCACTCCTAATTTTTCAAGGGAGGAGAGACTGCTCTGCCAGTCAGGAATTTCCTTCAAAATCACTTGAGTGCACAAGGAAAACTGAAGCCAACCTCATTAAAAAAG
>NW_010166955.1:3177-12896 GCF_000695765.1 Mesitornis unicolor
GCGCGGGGCCCGGGCACAGGCACAGGCGCAGGGAAGTCGGGACGGGATTCACCGTTCGGAGCTCCGGGCCAGCGCAAACAGGGACCGCTCCGCTCCCAGCGCTCCCGGGGCGATGCGGAGACGGGCAGAGCCGCACCAGCCACGCAGCCTCACCTGCAGTAAAAATGGACACCGAGCACCCGGCCGTGCTCCCCGGGAACTGCCGCTGTTCCCGATCCCTCTGCAGACCTTTCAGTGAGATTGTAGGCACATTTGAGCCCTCTTCAATACAGGGACTGAACTGTAAACGGTCTCTGAGATCCTCTCCACCGGAGCTTCCCCCAAAGGCAGTGTCAGATCGCACTCTTTATTGCCGTGTGCAGCCTGACTGCACTCTGGCTCAGTCTGCAAACTGTATCATTTTGGGTGAACATCTAATATATTTTTAGACTGGCAAAGGAAAACATTTAAAAATTAACAGTGATTATTACTTTTTTCTACAGTCCTCTCTGCAGGGATATTTCTAAGTTTCTGTCTGCTGCAGCAGATGCCACAGAGCATCTTTACAAGCCAGCCATTTAAACTAGCCTCAACGGGCCTCCCTATACCCCACTTGTCAGCAAAGCCACGAAGTGGTGTTCTGCACAGAATACAGCAAGAGGTTTTTCCATTAGTGAACATCAAAAGATTGATTTAGCAGTTTCAAGAGGATATATTTGCTGCAGTAAAAGCCAAGCTAAAAATGTGGTTTATTCTTCTTTTAAGAGATATTTCCTCCTCTCTCACCTCTCTTTTCTTTGCTGCATTGAACCAGCTTGCAACAAAATGTGTGTGAGCTCATCCACACTGCTTCACTGCTTTGTCTCCATGTAGGGACTTGATCTAGAGATCGATCCTGAGCATCCAGCCCATACATAGTTTCACATCTCTGCTGATGTCTTCATCTAAAGCTGACATCCAGACACACATCAGCTGTGTTTTACCTCTGAAACCCTATCCATGACTACTGCCAACAAGAGAGCAGCAGCTCAGCCTCTGCTCCTGTGGCACTGTCAGGCTTGGATCCTCTGCCCTGGACCTCGTGGAGCAGAGCCTGGTGGTGGTGGTGTAGGGGGACCCTGGGGCTGCCATCCCTAGCATAAGCTGCAGACATCCTTCTCCTGTTCATACAGACTGCAGATGGAGCTTGGTGAGCATGGCCTCCCTGGGCTGCAGTCAGGCACTGTGAATGCTCAGTCCATCATCTCCCTATCCTGTGAACCACGGTGGTATCACTGCAGTGCTACTGCACCGCACTTGCACTGGTCTGAGCAGATCTGTCTGCTGCACTGGAGTTGTCAGAGCCACAGACACCACTCAGCAACCTGAAATGTGAGTCCTGCTGCTGCTGGGGAAGGTGTGAGCATGTTTGTGAATCTCCTGTGCACTTTTGTGTAAAGGATGAGTATCCTGTAGGTGTTTTTTAGGTGGAAAGATCACTGTGGTTGCACAGGTAGAGGCCCGTGTTGCAAAGTGAGCCTGCCCAGGCTGCCTCACCAGTCATCTCTCTGTGCAGATACAACGTGAAATAACCACCCTGGGCTGTGTCTTGAAAGTTGGTCCTTAGTAAATGTCCGTGTTGTAATGTCCTTTCCTTTGAGGTCTTTCCCCACAGCATGTCTTTATTTTGGATTTGGAATAAATCTATGTTCTACTGCATCCATTTTGTCCATGGCAGCTCCTGCATTTGTACATCTGCCTTTTTCTTGTTATTAAGTGCTACATTTCCCATTGTCTCCTTTTCTCTTCTGTTAAGGAGACAACATGTTCCTTAGGTAAGGTTAATAAATCTGGACTCTTAATGTGCTTTCTAAAGTGTCAAATAATTTATAACACTGCCTACACATTTGAAAACCCCTTTCTTATCATCATTGGACTGCAAGGAAGTTTTGGTCTCTAAAGTTAATGGCTTAATTGGGGTGGGCAGTGACTTGATCCTTTTGATAAATTAGATTTTTTTTCTTGGAAAGTGTAGATGCCCTTCTTGTTCTCACTGCTACCTAAAACCATGATGCACTGAATGTCAGAACTTGGCCAATATTTCTGATTTACTAAGACATTCATGGAGGATGCCTGGGCTGCAGAGAAACTGAGTGACATGCCATGGCCCACTTTAATGAGCTGAGGATTAGTTATGCTATTGCAGTGCACTAGAAGCAATAATTCTCAGTGGTAATGTATATCACATGGCCATCATGTTGCATCCATAACTTTCTTTAAAAAATTTTAGTACAAATGTAGCTTGGTAAAAGAAAACTTATGATATATTTTTCAGGAAGAAAAATCAAAGAAAGAAAGTAATGAAGCAGAGAACATTTTTCTCTAAATGTGCTTGGAGTAGACTTGAGCAACAGAGAATAGAGGTGCTTCAGGGCATTTGCATTACAGGTAAAGGGAGTGTTTGTCCCTATATGCTATTGTAGTCCGCAGCTCTGGAGCTGAAGCACAGTGGATAATGGTACAGCACAAAAATACCACAAGTCTGCACCATGAATGTTTTTCCTCAGAGTGCTAGATGTCTTCCTGACAGATATATTTTTGGTATCATGGCTATAGCAGCTGTTTACAGATATTAACATTGGACTGGAAATAAAGTATCTGAGAATTTGTCAGGTGATATGCTGCAACAAATAAAGAAATACCAGCTTTACTGCTGTGCATGCTGAAAACTCTACCATGTGCTAAGTGAAAGGAGTATTGAATGCCTGGTAATCCTCAAAGCTCATATACCTTTTAAAATAATAAAATACCTGCCATCTGAGATTACCAAAACTGTTAGTTTCTAGGAGGACGTTGATTGTGTGAAGGTGCTCTGTAGTGTCTGGTTTGCTCTGCAAACTGTCTCCTCATAAAACTCACTATTGCTTCTCACAGGCAATTCACAACAACTCCCAGGCTACTCACAAAATTCATTATTACAGCTCACAGGCGATTCATGGAACACACTATCAGAACTCACAAACAACTCAGAATACCACACGTGTGTTAGTCAATTACCTGCAACTACAAACTTAAGGCCTGCCAAATATTCACTTACCCCTGCAGGTAAGGACTCCCACGTACATTACCTTGGCAGGCATCCTGACCAAGGGGGAAAGCTCTCATGAACTTTCGCTGCATGGTTGGAGAAGTAATTCCCAATTTCCAGCCCTAATCTTAGGGGTTTTATTCCCTGATCTACATGACTGAGAGCAGCAGTGTGCCTGAGTGGATTATGCTATGTAGAGTGTTTGTCTCTAGAAGTGTTTCCCCTTATCTTTATTTAATCATGGATGATGTTCCCTTCTGTATGCTCTGTCTTTTGCATATCTTTGTATTATCTGGATTTGTGGAAACCCTGCAGCTTACATTTATCTTAATTTCAGACAACTGAATGGTGGTTTGATTGGGACTCAGGGCACATTGTTTGTTGAGGGATCTCAAAGCTCAGCTTGGGTTTTGGTTCTTTGAATGAGGCAGCACTGCCCTGCTGAGTCTTGGACTTATGGACTACTCAGGGCTGAGCTATCAGCTCAGCTCCCCATGGGTGAATTCTGCAGAGACAGGGCCTCAAGGCAATCCAAGACTGAGTCGCTCTTGCAACCTCTCACGAGACACCTGGTGCTCTAGACATTACCAAAACCTGTTTAAACTGTGAGCCAGACCAATCCTTACACAGATATGGTTGGGTAAGGTTATCTGGTGGCTAGGGAATGATGGTTGCATTGCTTTACTTATTTGAGAACTGGCTGTCAATTTTCTATGCTCATATTATTTATTGTCATATACATATGTCTATTTAATCACTTTCAATTCAGAGAAGAGATTTGCTGTGCAGAGATTTGTATGTAGTATGTAGTTTAATTCAAAATACTGTTTGCTTCTCAAATTCAGTTGGTTCTTTCAATCCATTATGAGAAACAGCTTTGCTAGCCTGATGTCTGAAGGTGCCCAGAAAAGATGTGATCTGGAAAGCAAAGTCTTTCAAGGCCACTCATAATTCTGGGTCCATCTCCTGTTGAGTATCCAACTTATAACTTCTGAAAGAGGCTCAATCCAATTCTGTTGTCTTAGAAAACTGGCTTTTTAAACACCTGAAAGCAGACATTTGAATTTCTATTAATTTTAAAATTGTGGCCTTAGAACATAGTGCTGTAAATATTTATTACTGTATTTGATCTTGTGTGATACTTCTTGTAGTTTACACAACTAAGGCAGTGTGAAAGTTTCTCCCTCCTCTTCCTCTTCCTTCTTCAACTGATCACATAACACCGATGTTCACAAGGAACTGAGCCTCACTTTCCTCTGGTTCCTCTGGTTTAGCTGTAACTCTAAACACCAGAGGTGCCTTCCTTATTTTTCTGATTGAGAGAGGGATTTGAACTTCAAGCCACATTTTCCTTGAGGAAGGCTCACTCTACAGCTTTCCAGCAGCGTGGCTTCTCTCACCTACCTCTGAAGCACCTGGAAGGGGCTATTGACAGGGACACGATGCACGACTGGATGAAATGCTGGTCTGACCCAATGTGGCAGTGCCGATATTTGTTTTCTGTCTTGCTAATGATCTCTGTCATGCAGTTGGCAAAGCAATGTTTAAGCTGTCACCTGTAGTGCCCAAGGTCAGCCTCAACCAAGTGAAGAAAGCAAGCATGGCACTTTTTAATCAGGGACGTCAGACTGCAGCAAGGACGGTCTGACCCAATCACTGTTGACATCCTGTCCACCTTATGCCGTGAAATAGTCACTGCTGCAGACACTTGGGTGTTGTGGATATTTTTGTTGTGTATGTCTGACTCAACTGAGTCAGATTATCTGGCTGATCACTGCATGTTGCTGACCTCCTTTTGACTTGAGAAAATCTCCTGGGAATACCAGCGGGTTTTTAATTAAACTCCGTTACATCAACACCAGACGTAGTGATGCAACATTCTTCCCACTTGCTGCTCTGCAGCAACAGGAGGTCAGCAACGGTTTAGTGTAACATGAACTTTACTGCATGAATATTTATCAAGTGTAGGTTTGTAGTGAAAGTGGTGTATCTGCACTCCACTCTTCAGTGGTTTCTCTGTTGGCCTTTAAATCTCTATGTATTAAATTTCTTATGCCAGCTAATTAGGAGAGAAAAAGATGTTAGGAACACCTTCCTGGTTGACATTTGGGCTTTATTTTTGTTTATTATTAGTTGCATTAAATCAGTCTGTAATAAGCCTTTGAAAAGAGAAAGAAATGCAATGAGGTACACAAGGAAGTTCATTTACAGCTTTGCAATAAAAACCTTAGTACACATTATTAAATTGGTGATTCAAGTGTCTTGTCATAAGTCCTTAGAAAATAAAAAAGAACGACAGGCAGTAATCTTTAACTAGGCTTGTCTGTGGCTCTGCTCCATTGAAATCAGCATTGTTAGCAGTCTTGTTTCAAAAAATTCTACCCATAACTGAGGTAGAGTACCTCTTTATTGCTAAAACTTTTCTAGAGCTAAAATCTCAGATTTAAGAAAAACTCAAGATTCATACATTTCACTTTGTTTCCTTATTTATTTCAAGAAAAATAAAAAACCAAAACCAAATGAACAAAGTTTATTCTAGGCACTGAACAAAGTTTCAGTGTCTAAAATAATATTAAAATATCTTATATAAATGTTAAGTAATTCCATTGTTTTTAACTGAAAGGAATGTTATTCAGAATAGCTTTACTTTTTCTTTTTTTTTTCAGTTTACTTTTTCTCATATAAAATCTGAAAATTTAAAATCTTTCAATTACAGCTCAATAATTTTTAAAAAACTTTCTAGACAAAAAAAACCCAACAACCAACCAAATCTTGGAAAAATAATAATCCTGAAATGACCAAGAGATTTGAAGAGTGCAAAAAAGCTTTAGTCACAAATTAGTTTTATGTTACCTAGAACAGATAGGTTTCATCCTTAGACACCTTGAAGTTTTCTGCTCATCATGATATACCTGTACTTCCACTTCCCACTCTAGGTGTGGTTTTACATGAATCCTCACAATCTCAGTCCTTGATATAGGACAAATGTCCTTGAATAAGGACAAATGACTCATAAGTGTAAACCAGTCATAAAAAAGCTGGCCTATTAAAATAATCAAATGTTTTAGGATATAAATTGCAAGTGTTTGCAGGACATTTATTTGTGACTGAATCATATTTGTGTTATACAGGGATGCACCTGTGCCATCATAGCAATGATCTGCCAAGATGACAACTATTCCATTCGCTGAAAATTTGAAGAGCAGTACACTAGAAAATAATTTAAGGTTTAGTTGTTGCCAGGAATTTCCATATACAAACTCAGACTGAGAAGCAGAAATTGCATAGCTAACTGTTTCTGAGTAACTGTTTATTTTGATCAAACTGTAGCTTCTCTTTGTGATGATGTTAAACAATGTACTGGGGCATTCTACAACATGGGAAAACCTAAAAGCAGCCAGCGATAGTAAATGTTTATACAGTGTGAAAGATTTCGTATGCCATATATAATCATAGAATGGTTTGGGTTGGAAAAGACCTTTAAAGGTCATTTTATCCAAACCCCTGTTGTGGACAGGGATCTCTTTCTCTATATCGGGTTGCTTCAAGCCCTGTCCAACGTGACCATGAACACTCTCACATATTCACACACATATTCACATTTTTCATTTAATAGTCACAGTGTGTTAAAAGCAGAATCTTCAGAAGCACTCACATTTTTTTACTCTGAGTAGCAGCAAGAGTCAACTGGAAATGGTTTCCCATTGGAAAATTTGTATTGCACAGAACCATCATGTTCTCCATGAATGAGATGAGGAAGATAATGTATATCTTTCTCTATTTTCCCCCTTCCTAGTAGGCAGTCAGATCTCTTTGGCTGGCTGTGACTCACACAGCTCTCTCATTGCTGCTTTATGTGATGTTTGTTTTTCTCACACTTAGACTGTAAGTACTTTAAGTAAAGCTTGAGTTTTAACTGTACCTGCATACAATCAATAAGGACAAGCAGATGCACATATTTTACAAGGGAGGGACACTACAAAGTGGCCATGGTACCTAGTCATTAAGAATTACTAGTAAATCAGCTCTGATGTTCAATAATTCAAGGTTTAGGATGCCAGATTTCATAAGATATGAGTAGAGGTTTTACAGAATTTAGAAAAGAGTACATTTTTTGAGTGCATGTTTCTGACCTTGAACTCTTTTCTGACTAATTGCCTGGCACTAATGCAAATTCTCTAACTAAATTGGTACCTAAAATCTCTGGTGGAGCACAGAAATTTGGTGATTCTCTGCATGCATCTTATGAAAATGAGGAAAGAAGAGCGCAAAAGGACTAACTGCACTCTGCCGTCTAAAGTGACAAGAACACTTGCAGAAATTATTAAGTGCCTTCTTTTGTTCCTGTGCGGGTAGTACTCCTGTCAGAAGCAGTCAATGCCTGTCTTGCGGTGGTCATGGATCTGAAACAGAATTCAATTACAGAAGCATACATTTTTTTTGTCCTCTATGAAATGTTAAAGACCAACTCTAATTTTAACATCAACATGGCTGGTATCTCATGTATCATTTATAATATCTTACTGACAGATTTCCTTGTTCAACATAGTGCTGGGCTTTGACTTTTTATATCCACAGCAAAATGCTGCAAGAAGGTTGCTGCTGTTTTCTTTCCTCAAAATAGCCACTGCTTTTCCAGATAATAACTGTCATCTTCTTTTGAAATGTCTTGAAAGTTCAGGTGCTGCAGAATTCTTGGAGTCAGTTCATAATAGAGTGATTATCTGTGCTGACAGAAGTGGTCTGTCTGTGTATGACTGAGCTGAAAGCAGCAAAGATGAGTCAAAGATGCAAATGTGAAGCTCACTGAGGCAATACAATTCTGGGAAAATTTTAAGAACACCATGTTAAAAATTTCTGTGCCATTCAGGAGTGCTAAAGCAAAAGAAAATGAGGGTTCCTGCACTGCATTAGGCTGGGGTGGAGTTTTCTTTCTAACAGCCCATATGGGACTGTGTTTCAGATCTGCGACAGAAACAGCATTGAAACACACTGATATTTTAGCTATTGCAGAACTGTGCTTGCACAGCATCAATGTCTTCTTTCTTTCTCTCTGCTCTCTCAGCAAGTACGTGGGAATGAGCAAGATGATGGGATTTGACACAGCTGGGAAAACTGACCCAAAGGGACCAAAGAGGTATCCATATCATATGACATCATGCTCACCAGAAAAGGAGGGAATTTTTTTCCCAATGTAGCCACTGGTTGGAGACTGACTGGACATCAGTCTGCTGGTGACCAGTGGTGAGTGATCGTCTTTGCGTCACTTGTTTTCTTTCCTCTTATTTCTCCGTCATTTCTGAGACGGTCTTTATCTCAGCCCAGAAGCTTTTCTTGGGTTTGTCCTTCTGAGTCTTTCCCTCTGGCAGGGTCTGGGCAAGCAACTGGCTGGGGTCAACCCAGCACGGTCCCCAAAATGTTGTCTAGAATGGAGCAGACTTATGCAAAAGTTTTTATGAAATAAAACCAAAAAAAGGCCCTGTTTCATTAAGAATGTTGAAAAAAAAGGCCAACAGAGGAACACTGGAGTGAGTACAGAAACATTTTTCAGCTGTGCTTGAAGTTCGTAGTCTGGTCACAAACTGCTGCAATCTGCCTTCTGTAGTATTGGACAACAGCATTTTGGTCTGATGGTACAACCATGCTTCCAAGTGCTAATCTGGACAGGCAATATAATGAGGCAGTTTTCTACAATTATTTTCTAACTATAGGCAGTATCTATAGTACTATCTTATTACCTGTGTTTTAGAAAACTATGAAAGTGGGTCAAGTGAAGCTAAGATTATGCTGACCAAAAGTAAAACAAGGGTATATCTACATTAGCACATATTGTAAAGCACAAGGGGTAGATCTGCACAGAAAAACATTTAGGGCTGACATTCACTTTACACAAGTTTAGGGTGTTTTACTCTGGATTAATCTTAGACTGGTCCTGATGACTGAAAAGGCGTAGCAGTTGAAGCATATTAGGAGTCCTCAGACTGTAGGTTTTTATTAAGTCTTTTCTAAAAGAAAACTCTGAGTTTTCTCACTCTGGAAGTGCTCCATGAAATGAACAAGTGTATAGTACATGGACGTGACAGGGAAATTCTCTCTAAAGCAAGCTCTTGATCCCAGCTGAACTGGTAATACACCTGTATTGTCAACACGAGATAGGCAGTTTCTGGAATTTACAGTGGTCTTCTATGAAGCAACAAATAAAACTGGGGCCTTTAATTAGAATTTTAATTAAGACTTACAGAATGTAAGCCATATTGTATTTCAAATAATTTTGTTAATTGTTGAGGACCTGTGGTAATGGGTAAGTAGCTCTTTTGTCTAGGGTAGAGCATGTTTTTATATTTGGTTTTTACTCAGGTCGTAGCTTTCTCCCATCTGGCATTTAGGAGAGGTTACTGTGAAGAGGACTAAAAAGGCTGGTCAGATTTATCAAATTAATTTGTACTTAATTACCTCTTGTTACATTTTTGTTGTGTACCCTGTTGAGGAAAGGGGTGTTGGAAAGCACTGAATTGATCCTTCCTCCAGGCAAAGGTGCTGGACTGAACACAGTTGTTCTGACTGAGATTTCCTAATGACCGAAGGAGCCAAACCTGCTTGGATTTGCTCTCAAAATATCTGGCCAGTGCACTGAGCTCCCACAGTGTGGCAGGTTCCTCTTATCCCAGACCAG
>NW_010166955.1:12929-13219 GCF_000695765.1 Mesitornis unicolor
TGAGACTGGACTGGCACAGTCTGACTGGATGTTCTGGTCCCCTGATGACTGTTGATTGTATTAATTGGATGCTTTGTCTAATTATGATTAAATTTGGAGTAAAAAAAGGCCAAAGCCAGAAGTGACTGTTAGATGATCCAGCTGGAGCCTGTTCTAAGGAAGCAGCTCATTAGCTAAGCATGTCTGTCTTCAAGCCACTGAGTTCTGCTTTAAGTAGAGGAAAAGGTTGTGGTCATTGAGAGTCTTTGCTGTGAACTACTGGCAGAAGACATTCTCAAAAACCAGACAGT
>NW_010166956.1:0-5655 GCF_000695765.1 Mesitornis unicolor
TTCCCACCCAAACCACGCTGTGATTCCATGATCTCTAATGGTCCTTACCACCACCTGCTGCTCCCCTCTCCAAAGCATATGCAGTACCTCACTTCATTCTGGTCAGGGGCAGATCAAACACACGCCTGCCTCCTGCCCAGCCCTCGTAGTATTTTCTATAACAAAAAGGCTGGAGGGATGTCCTCGTGTTCCAGTGAGAAGTTTGGGCAGCTCCCCAGTTCCTCCTGGAGCTATTCCCCATGTCCCTGGCAATGGCATTCTTCCTCTGCTGATGAGGATGTTAAACATTCCCATGAATCGAGGGGGTTTTTATGGTCACATTAAAACCTGATGTGCTTGAAACACATATCACTGAGAAGATGGTACAGTAACCCACTTGTCATCTCAGCAACCAGCCTTTCCAGTCACCCTAGGTACAGGATTTACTGACTCAAGGGGTGTCTCCTTGAAATTTGCAGCAGTGATGCTGGTGAGCTGGAAATGCTGGTGGTCTGGAGATGCTGGTTGATAGTCCACTGCGGCTAAATAACATCCCGTACCAGCCTTGGGGACAACCAAACTGGAAAAGCATCATATGTCAGCAAAGGGGGTTCATTTTTCCCTTTCATGACAAAAGAAAGAGTTAACAGAAAAGCCGTGGTGAAAGAGAAGCATTTGGGGCATAACTTTTTTCAGCTGTTGCAGCTTTAACTTGGAAGTGCTTTGGGGTAGAAAAAGGTATGTGAGATGGTTAATGGGTCTCACATCTGGTGCACGCATTATCCCTCCAATGCCACAGTGTACCCAAAAGCCAGTTTAGCACTGGAATAAAAGGTTCAGACCCATCAACTTCATTTTTAAGTCTGAGAAATGGGTCTAAGCAAGCAAAAAAGGAATCCCTTCCATTAATATCTAAATTACAGACTTTTCTTACTGAGGACATTATTAACCATTTTCTTTATGCTGAGGTTGTCTTGCGAGGCAGTATCAGGTAATGACCAAACTATTGTACAGACCTGGCAATGCGACCCTCTGCTGCAGCACAGCAGCCATCCATAGGGGTACGTTGAATTTGTGCATCTTGTGCCATGTGAGAAGGTAGCCATGAACACAAGCAGATTTGTTTTCCCTTTTGGGGTACTAAAGGCACCCACCGCACTCCTCCACAGCGATCGGGACCCCCATCTGAGGAGCTCCCGCTCCTTCCCAAGCAGGGCTGCCAAAACAGCCAGGCAAACAAATGACCCAGCGAGGTGATTATTCTGCTGAGTTTCCTCATAACCACGCAGACTGATAGCCTGTCCCTTGGGTTAATCCTCAGCTGCTGCCTTAGTCATTTGTTTCTAGCAGCGGTAAAGAGCAGATATTTCAGAAATGTATCAAATAAACCCACAATGCCCCTAATTGTGCAACACCGCACTATGAAGGGAAATGAGCTTCTGAGGCCTGCCAGGGATTGATCATCCCCACGTCTCTTGTTCTTGCTAGCAGAAATACCGATGCTGTTCTTATTCTCATCTGAAGCTTCAACATTTCCTTTTTGGGAACAGGGGTTACCATGCAGAAGCCCCCCTATAACAGGAGAGATTAAACCCCAATGCCCAAACCAGTTGGGTTCTCATGGGGTTTGGGTCTATAGGAGGAGCCATGCAATGTGTGAGAGCAGTGGGTGATGGAGTTGGTTCCTCAGTCAGTCCTCAAGGCAAACACATCCAACAAAAAATCCTGAAAGAAGATGAACTTCTGTCTCTATATCCCATCTCTGATCTGATTTTTGTTAAATTCCATTGGTTTCCATAAATCCCTTTTCAACCCTATTAAGAGAAATCACAGAAGTAGGTGTCAAATGAATAGCAGCTTCAGTGCAATAGAAATCACTGCCAGAAAACACGCCTGATCCATAACTCCAGCCTTCCTGGGACCCCTTTCCCAGTCTCTGGGGTGATAATAATCGCTGTGAGGCACCACGGGGAAGCCTCCCCCTGCTCCCTTGCAGGACCTGGTCCATGGCAAAGCTGGTCAGACCAGTGATGCTATAGCCAGATGATACAGGCACCCAAAACTGCACCAGGAGACGGGCAAGGAGGGTTAAAAAGCCAAACAGCAGCCAAGAGTGGTTAAAGAAGGAAACTACAAACAGATGGTCTAAATTTCTTGGGGTTGAAGGGATCGCCCTCCTTAACAAGCCCCAGGGTAAGAGGTTGGTGGTCATTTCTGCCATCAACACCACTTCCATCTCCAAAGTAGCCAATTGTTCCTTTTCACTCCATCTTCAAACTTGAGGTTTCTTGGTGGTCGCACCAGGAGGTTACGGCTGATCCTCACCCTGGGTTCACCCAACGCAGTGTGAGCGGCTGTTGGAGGAGGACATCATTGCACAAAGAGGATTAATCAGCAAGTTAAACTGTAAAATCTGAATTTCCTTTCCATTACACTTGAATCAATTCACTTTCTGATTTCTTCTACAATACTCTTAAGCATTTTCTTATACAAAGATGGGGTTATTGATACCAAGGATTCAAACTCTGGTTATTTGGGAAGGAAAAGCTAATGGGAGACTGCTGCCATTCGGTTGCATGGAAAACTGAAAGCAGGACCATGACGGTACAGGCAAACATCTCCTACCAGGACTGCTGGGACAGCTAAACCTGCTCCTAAAATCCTGGATTTATTCTAGTGGTGTGGGACTCAGAAGCCAAACATGCTTTTTTTCTTCAAAAGCAGAACAACTAATGCATAGTCCAGAGTGAAGCTTTGCGGGGTTTTACATAGAGGAAGATCAATTGAAGTAGCTAAGAAAAGAAACAGAAAGTTGTTTAAACCAAGAGAAACATGAAAAAAGGCAGATTTTGTGTGTGCATGCTAGAGATGAAGTTGCTGTAAACAATTCCTTTTATAGTTGAAGAGTAAAGAGCACAGTCATTTGAGGCAAGATCTGTTTTTCAACCAGTCAGATGGAGAAATCTCTGGGCTGGTTGTAACCCTCTATAGTGGCCATTCCCCATCCCAGAAGGATAAAACACCAGGATACTGATAGGATAATAGGGATAACGATACCTGCCTCTGGCCACCCTTTATCCCAGAGCATCCCTAGAGCACACACTGCAAATTTGACCTGGGCCTTCCTTTAAAAGACTTCAAAAAAAAAGTGTTCATGCCAGTTTGGGGCCAAGCAATCCATAGGCGCATCCACCCATCTCCCCTCCACGCCCAGACCAATCTGAGGATGCCTAAAACCCATGGAGTCACGGTGTGAAATTTGGAAGTCACAGCAGCTGCTTTTGGGTACCTTAGGAAGAAATCTGGAGCATTGCAGGCTCTCAGCAAAGTCAGATCAATGAATCCACTTGCAATAACTTGCTTAGAAATTAACCGTTTCCTGAATTTCAGCAAAACACATGTGACAAGCTCAAAACCTCTAGTGAGTCAAAAAAGCTGTGGATCCCAGCACAACAAACAACAGATGGTGCCATCTCACATCTACCTACTACTCCAAGGAGATATTGACGGGTAGTCAGATGGACTCCCTCGTAGAAAGACTAACAGTGGGGTGTACAGTATAAAGATTGGGGTTTTTTTTGGTGCTCACTAGTAGCTAGTTATGAAGTAATACAGTAATAAAAGATGAGCAGTAATCAGATCTGCACACCCCATAGCACTCACGGGGCAGGCAGAAGATACCACAGTCCAGCAAAGCAGGCAGTCACATACTCCTCAATTTGCTTATGTACTCTAAAAAAAAAGGTGCATTTCATCCTGGAGGGATAAAAAAATGGCCTTTTTCTCACTGCTGTAGACCACTCAGTGTTTTAACAACATGGTTTGCATGGGAGCTGGAAAAAGAGGAGTCTTTGCATCAGTTCTTACAGCCCCAAACATTTGTTATTGGTTCAGCTCCAGTTTAGGAAGGCTCAGTGTTCCAGAAGAGACATGGGAGCAACTGCATTACCTAGTAAGACATCAGAACAGCCCCACGGTTTATCTGAGAGCCTGCAACCTGCCTTATGCAAACTCAGCAGTGAACCTTGGCAAGAACAGCAACAGCTCTGAAATGGGAGTAACGTCAAGAACATAAAAAAGCATGGCCAGCTTTGCGGTGGGCTGGAAATGATCGTTCATCACATCACATCTTGTGGAAAGTCTCCAAAACTGCCCAAAAGGAGCAGTTTTCATGTGGGAGCTGCTGTTCCCAGCACACATGGTGAGCGCTGGTCCTCCAGGAGGGGTCACATCACCCCCGGATGAGGAGGTGACAGCCCCATGGCGACACTGTGGGTGCCAAGCAGGGGCGTTTGAGGGGTGCAGTGCCCACCCCCAGCCCACTGTGGCACACCCCAGAGCAGTGGGGGAAGAGGAAGCAGCGCTGGGTGCCAAGGTCAGGCGTTTCCTGAGGCACCCAAACTACCGCCAGGTTTGCCCAAGGGCTCGTTGCAGAGGCAGCACCAGTGCATGGTTGGTTACACTGAGCTTGGGTTATTTAAAATACACAAGGAGGAGTAGCAGGCACCTTGCAGAAGGTGGGAAATCAGCACTACCTCCACTTTGTGCGCGAGATACAAACACACGGCTTTGGCTTCTTAATGAGGTCTTTTACCTCCCCGTGTTAACAAGGCTGCGTCAAACCTTGTTGCAAGTTTAAAACTTCACTTTATCAGCCAACCAGTTTCACTTTTATGAGCTTTATCCTCTTCGTAGCAGCTTTAATACACGTCTGTTACCCAATTACTTCTGTTCCCACATTATCGCTCTTAAGTAACTTCACAATAACTCAGGATTCAGCAGTGAAGACAGCGCACCAGATCACACACATCTCCAGAACCATTCTGGGAGCCAAATGTGGAAATATCAGTGTCAAGTCCCCAAAAAACAGGCACCAAGAACTAATTATTCCATCTGGAAACCTTCAGCTTTCATTTCCCCCACATTAAATCCCTTGGTACCATTTGTCAGTCACTCGGCTGTAATGGGCCCCGCATTTCACAGCGCCAGGACAGGGCCCTCCTGCTCTTCCAGCCTTTAAAATTAGTGCAGAAAATGCTATAAAAGGTTCTTCTCATATTTTTGCAAGAAGAAACTTGTTGCTTGGAAGGAACTTCTGCTAAAAGCTGCACTAATTATTAAATCACTGCAGGTGAGCACAATTTCACAGCCCCAAATTAAGGGGAGAAAGTGCTCAATGCAGCCCCAAAGGGGAGACTGGGAAAGGTTATGGGAAGTGGTGGAGTAGTTGTATTATTTAATTTACTATTTTTTTTTAATAGGCAAATTACCATGAAAAATAATAAAGATTAATTCATTTCCTGTACTTTCTTGCTTGCAGTTTCTAGTGGTGTGTTATCCCACTACATAGCCTGAGAAGCAAATACAGAAAGGGATTCCCATCCCCAGGACCAGCCTGCAGTGGATCTGCTTCCCTCTTTATTTCCCTAACACTTTGGCCAATAAAACAAAAAGATAATCAAAAAAGCCCTTCCAGGACTGATTTTCTCTGTCCACAGTAGGTAAATGCCTGCTCTCTCCTCTCCAGAGATGTCCCTAAGCTGTGCATTGCTGTCTTTGGTTTGAGCATTACCAGCATCATAACTTATTCATGCTCTGCTCAGCTGATGAGGACACCACCTCCAGCGTTAAAAGGAAATTCGGGAGGGCAGGAGCCAGCTTTATTTTCTCTCTTTC
>NW_010166956.1:5892-38516 GCF_000695765.1 Mesitornis unicolor
AGCTGACATCCAGAACCTTCTTCACTTGGCTCCTGCCACAGAGGGATTTCACAGCGGATGCCAAAATCAGCTGCCAGGCACAGAAAGGAGCAAATCCGCCCCAGAGACGGAGCACTGCACGATGAACTGAAGGCAGGCAAGTTTGAGATCAGCCACACAGGCATCTCCTGGCCAAAAACCAGCTCCTGGCTTGAGAGATCTCACAATATTATCACACAGAATCACAGAATATGAGGAGTTGGAAGGGACCTGGAAAGCTCCCCCAGTGCAACCCCTGCCAGAGCAGGATCACCAGAGCAGTCACACAGGAACACGGCCAGGGCTTTGGGTGTCTCCACACAAGGACACTCCACAACCTCTCTGGGCAGCCTGGGCCATGCTCCAGAACCCTCACACTCACAAACTTTGGCCTCATCTTCAGCTTGAACCTCCTGTGCTCCAGCTTGGGACCATTGCCCCTTGTCCTGCCATTGGCCATCCCAGAGCAGAGCCTGGCTCCTTCCTCCTGACACTGCCCTTTCCCAATGGATCCCCAGGAATGAGGGCACCCCTCAGTCTCCTCTGCTCCAAGCTCAAGAGCCCCAGCTCCCTCAGCCGCTCCTCAGCAGGAGATGCTCCACTCCCTGCATCATCTTTGTGGCCCTGCTGGACTCTTTCAAGCAGAAAGTGTTAACGTTTTAATGAAGCCTCTGCCCCTTGCTCAGTAAGCTCATGATGCCTGAAATTCAGCCATGTGAAAGCAGAAAACCTTTAAACTGACCTTGCAAGGCCACGCAGGACCCTGCCACACAGGGTTGGTGGCCACCATCAGAAGAACCAGAGTGCTCTTTACACGTCATCAGAGTCCCATTACATACCCATGAGTTTTACCATGATAGCCAGTGCAGTGGCTGCCTGCTGGCTTCCTCTTACTTTCTATTAATTTTTCCTTATCTGCCTTAATATCAGTCATTAAAGTGCTATAAAAAAGTCACACTACCGGTTCAGAGAATCAGTCATTGAGGTTGGAAGAGACCTCTAAGATCATCCAGTCCAACATCAACCCAACAACACCATAGCCACTAAACCATGTCCTGAAACCACGTTCTCATCTCCAAACCATGCACCACCAACTATTTTGCATGAGTTATGGTTACACGTGGGTATTTTGTCTTTGTTTATTAATTAGACGAGGTATTTGGCTGTTTCATCTCATGAAATCATCTACATTGTTTTCCCCTCCGATAACAGATTTCATCATAGTTCCTAAAAAAACCCAGACCCAAAAACCCAACAAAACCAGGGATTTCTGCCACATCCTCTCTCCCACCCTTGGAGCTCATGTATTTTATTTCTTGGCAGCAATATCACAGGAGTCTGCTACTTTGCTTCTGAACACTTCTCTTGTGCCAGATGTACTTTGTAAATTATAAATATGCATCCAGCTTCCCTAAAAAAATATGTGTTGGCTCAAAGTATTTCTAGTTAATCATTATCATTAAACGAATAATTGCTGCATTCAAATCAGCTCCTTTTGTTCGAGTGATGATGTTCTCTGTTATTTCATCCATCCATAATGACACTTCCCTAACTTTGTTATTATCAGGTTAGCTCTTAGGGAAAGGAAAAAATCAAATGTTTTAGAGAAATACGTACTAAAAAGTCATTGAGACAGAAGCCCAAATTATTACTTTCTTCTCCTGTAGGAAAAGGCATGGCTATTTTTAATGTAGAAATGGATATGACGTTAAATTTTCATAAGAAGATGGAAAGATGGAGAGAGAGACAAGGACAGAGAGGAGAATTTCTAGCAGCTTAAAAAAACTCAGTTAATGCAGGTTTTGGGAAGGAAGACACATCTGGCCATCTTGGTATTGCTCATTAAACCCAAAATTTGCTATTACTGCTCGGTAAAGACTTGCGATCAACCTTGTAAAGCGGTTAAACTCCCCAGCCACCTTGAGGATTGCAAATTTAAAACAAGCGTGAGAAATCTTACATTGCAAAACCAACCCAAACAAGAACCCTTGACTGACCCTATAGCAGAGAGGTTGAGCCGTTCTGCCCCAAAATCAGGGCAAGAGCTGGGAAAAAATGCTCCGGCTTTGGGCTTCAAGGGAGACCAACAGTGACTGAAATCCCCTCTTATTAGAAAATTCCTCTGCTCTGTTTAATTTAAAAATAAGCTGAGCAACTTCTGGTAGGGCTCTTGTACTGCAGAGGAGGAAAAATACCCCTAAGTTACTTTTTAGGATATTTTTGAGCTGATGAAAAAGGAAAGTACTTGAATGAAAGCAAAGCCCAACTGAGAAGCAAGCTCCGAAAGGGAAAAAAATAATTGAATGGAGAGGGTGCTGGTGGGTGGTAATTACGTTCCTCAGAGCATTTCTGCTAATTAAGTTCTCTCTCTTGTTGTGACCCCACATAAAAGTGGGGGGGAGCTCCCTGAGCTCATCACAGCGTGTTTATTTGGGATTTGGGTGTTTGGTCTCATTTCTAAGCTCTTCCCAAGTTCTTCATGGGGTCCTTCAGAGAAAACCATAGATAAAAGTTATGACTGTACTAACTATGACTATATAACCAAATATTTCTAAGTGTTATGGCCAACCTTTGTAATAACCCAGCAGACCAAGAGAGTTTAATGCCAGCCCTGGAGTTATTTATCCAGTTAAGTAACAACATGATTAACTGATGGCCTGCCCTCTAAGACACCTTAGAAAAGACACAGTCTGGTGTTTATCAGTTTGGACAAATAAACAATCAAAGATTTTACCTGAATCTTCTTCATCCTCTCAGAGTTTTACAGACACCCAAACGTTTAACCACTGCTGGGTTTGGTTCCCCCAAATCTCCTATAGGATTTTAACAGCTTTGGGGGTTTCTTCATCTCCTCAGTCCATGGCAAAGCTCAGGCTCCCCCCAAATGGGGCCAAAGGACCAGCTGGAACCTCTCAGGTGTTTTTGCGAGAGCTCAGCATCATTGTGCAGGAACAGGAGAGAAAAACCCCAACACAGCAAATGAGGAAAAAGAAATCCCCACCAATCCTATGGCAGGGAAACGTAAAATTTCACACACAGGGACATTAACGCATTATCAGACTCTCTGGTTTACTCAGTTTCTGCAGCAAGAGCTGCCAGAAGCACAGAACATCTCATCCTTTCATCTTCCAGAAATAATTTTACAGTGCTCAGGGATGTGATCGTGCTGATTACGTTACTATTGGTTGTTGAACAGCAATAATAGTGGGCTTTAAAAAAAGAATAATTCTCTTTCCACTACTTGCTCTGTAGCAGTGAGATGTGCTGCGATGGGGCTTGGTGGGGGGGACACGGTGTTCCTCATGGCTTCCCAAAGTGGGTGTTAACGAGTGCGGGTCCACGGGATGAAGGTGAGGAGGAGGAGGATGATGTCCCACGAGGTCCCCTGAGCCATCAGAGCTCCACTGCCACCATGGTGGGTACCAACGTGGGTACCAGAGCCCACCCGTGGAGCCAGGGCTGGTGGCTCCCATGATGGAGCATCCCACACCACTCATGTTATGCCATTGGACTCTGCTCCTCCAAACTCCCCTCCATGTACTTCACATGCTGAGTCAATCTGTCAAGCTGTATTTTTTCTTTTTTTCACCTACTAGAAAGGCTTCCAAGCCATTAATTTTAAAGAAATTGGCTGTTTCCTATAGGAAAAAGTGAAGTGCCAGATTAATCTCCAGATCCCTCAAGTCAGGGCTTTGCCATTCGGCAGCTTTCCTCTGTATGCACTGCTCAGTCCCGTAATCAGATGAGATTGCCCAGCCATGGCATTAGGCCAGAGCGCTGCTCTCCAGCTGATGCCCAGATGAAGGGTGCTGATGTGTTTAACAGTGCCTGGGGTACAAGCAGCAATATTTAAATAGCCCATGCATCCAGAGGGGTGGCTGGGAAAAGACTGGAAACCCCAAATCTGCCCAGAGAAGCTGTGGGTGCCCCTTCCCTGGCAGTGCCCAAGGCCAGGTTGGACAGGGCTTGGAGCAGCCTGGGCTGGTTTTGGGTGTCCCTGCCCATGGGGGTTGGACTGGGGGAGCTGTGAGGTCCCTCCAACCCAAACCATTCAATGAAATAGTCTCTACCTCCTCTCTTGTTAGCAGTGAGGCTTTTATCCACATTTCCTGAATGACGATGCAGCTGCTGCAGAGCCAGACCTAGAGGTGTGTTAGAGGAGTTCAAAGGGAAGGAGGGAGCCTGAGACTTGATCCAGTGTGACAGCGAGGAGGGAAATGAGAGCGCACACACGCTGCGTCTGCAAGGAGCAGCCTTCCCTGCGAGCTTGATGTTCCTCCCAATTACAAGCAAACTCCTGTCTCCGAATAAATGCACGTCCCCCTGCTCTTCCCAGACTCTACCCATCATCTGCGTTGTAACTTCATTAGTGGCAATGTCTGCAGTGCCCTGCTACTGAAGATTTCAGCTCTCTACTTAGAGATATAATCCAAAATAAAGCCGATCTCCTGGTGCAGTTAGAGAACAAGATTCCAGTTTATCCCCATAGCTGCTGCAGACTGATCCAGCGCATCTGAGCCCCCTTTGAAGCTTCTCTGCAAGAACTGAGGTCAGTTCACAACCCACAGCTACCTGAGCTGGGACTGGTTATCCTAGAAATGTCCCAGCTCCTATAGAAAACATCTGTGATCCTTAAACATAAAAAAATAAAACCAGAATAGAGTGGTTTAGAAGGGGAGGATATGGCAACTGGTTTGTGTAGCTGTGACCCAGCTGTCTGCCTTGGGACAGGGTTTATAAGTGGGGTGTTGGTGTTGGGTCTCTGCAGAATGGATTTCATACATGAACCATAAACAGAATAGCATATGAATAGTATCTATATGAATAATATATTAATAGTGCCATAACACACAACTGAAAATGAGCTTTTTTTGGTTTTGCTACTCAATAAGTACCAATAAAACCATCCAGTCTTTAGTCTGTTATGAGCCTAACCATGTGAGTCTTAAAGCCTGATCTTTAGATGGACAAAAGCTCCTTAGGGGCTGGAACTCCCTATTTTGTTCCCTGTCAAACAAGTCTGGGGCTGCTCCATCTCCTTTTCTTGGTTAAGTGCACATAACTTCATGCTTGCCCCATCTTCTGCACCATAGCAGGTCTCAGGTTTGCCCCAATGTCATGGGCACAGCCACAGAAAGTGCCCTTGGAGGTGTGCTGCCTCGTGACTGATGCACATCTGAATGCTCAAGACCCCAGACCAGTACAACTCCACTTCTCCACCAGTTAGATGTGAGAAGGGCATTCATCAAACTGGCCTGGGATGCTGACAAGAACAGGGAGCTGCCCCCTGCATCCCTGCATAGCGCTGGGGAGAAGTGGGGTGCACCCCACGGTGTGCAGGCTGCAATGCCAGCATGGGCTTAGCAACACCACCAAAGGAAAGGGTATGTTTTAAAATACACAGGTTTTAAAACCTCATATTCACACAATTCACTGCCTCAATGAGGTCAGCATTAACCTCTGGAAAACAAAATCCCATCTTCATAGCCCACCCTGCTCCCGAAGCAGCTCTGCAAACACAGATCACTACATTTGCATGGCCCTGTAATGGGTCCTCTCAGGCTGACAAGTTTAGTTTTGAAGTAAAGTTATCTGCAATAGGTTATACAGACAGTTTACTCTTTCAGAGCCTGTCTCACTGTCATAAACTGGAAAAACCATTGCACTAGGCCAGAATGATAATGACAATCAAAAACCCTGCCCTAGGCAGCCCCTTCCAGTCCCTGAGAACCCTGTGGGGAAGAAATTTCCCCTCAGATCCAACCTCACCCTGCCCTGGCACAACTTGAGGCCATTTCCTCTCGTCCCATCGCTTGTTAAGGGGAGCAGAGCCCAACACCCCCTTGCTACCCCCTCCTTTAGGAGCTGCAGAGGGGATAAGGTCTCCCCTTCTCCAGCTCCTCTTCTCCAGTTGAACCCCCAGCTCCCTCAGCCGCTCCCCATAAGACTCAGTGTTAGAAAAAAGGTTGTCTCTTCACATTAAACCAGTTCCAATGACAACAGAACGACCCTGTCTCAAACTGAAGTGAATCCTCCATAGGAGAGGAGAGTTTCCCATTAGTCTCTAAGAGCACATACGCTTGGGACTGCTGCCTCAGAGCACTGTGACTAATCTTATAGCATTTGAGGCTAAAAAGTATCCAGTATCCATCATACCATTGCAAACGACAAATTTTTACAACAGTCTAAGAAAAGTCCATTGAACATTTCCTTTTCCCCACCGATCTGTGATATCCAACACGAATCCGAAATGCCCACGTGAAGCGGTCCTGAATGGTGCAAACAGAATTTGCTCGTGTGACGCGCCTGGAGTCGTAGGATCAGCCTCGTTATTTCCTTCCTCGTAGCATTAATTTTCCTCCTTAATCCAAACGCAGCTTTCTGCAGTTATTAAAGAGGTTTTAATCCAATAAAACATAAGCAGCGTGGATCAAAGCATATCCCAGAGGCATAATAGGCAGAAGGCTGCTCTTGTAAAGTTCGGCAACGCAAAACGCAAAGCCTATTTACGGTGTACAGAGACAACCCAAAGGTAGGAGAGAGCTGCAAGACGTGCCTGTCGCCTTGCTCCTTGTGCTGCAATGCCGTCTATCCAATTAAAGTGCATTTCGCTAATCACCGGTTAACATATTTCGATTAATTGAATTAACGTGTAATAACGTTACATCACACAAAGATAATGCTGCAAATTGTTTTCAGATTAAGTTATAAATTACGGCAGAACACGTCCACCCCCATGTGAATTTTTAAAAAACAAGTGCTAGAGAGAAAAGCAGCTTTCAAAGAGCAGACACAGCCTTAAATTCTGAATAAATGCATTTGTTAAGCGAATGTATGGGTTTGGTGAAATCCAGAGGTGTCAGTTAATCCAAGACTATTTGTGTGCTTCTTGAGCTATAAAGGGCAGGGTCCAGCACTCAGAATTTGGAGTGAGAACACCCCCATGGTCCAGTTACGGTGCTGGTTCCCCTCCCTGGCCCATACCATTGGGATGATTCAGACTCCATTCGAGTCTGGTGATCCACCAGCAAAGGGCAACCAAAACAACCGCAGTTGGCCACCATTTCTGCCCTGCCCTGCTCTTCCATCTCAAGTTCCTCTGGAGCCCATCATCCTGCCCCAGTGCCCCCAGTTCTCAAAGGAAACCGGGAACCAGTTCCCAGGTCTTTGTGGGATGCCACCAGCCTGGGGTATCTCCCACTGCCAGCCCCGTGCTTGAATTTCACAGCATCTCTTTGAAATTCTGCTTTGCTCTACTAGAAAGCATTAAAAAGAGAGAAATAAAGATCACTTTCAAAGCAGCAATCTTGATAAGAGGGTAAGTAATAACCCCTCGTGCTTTGAAAGATGCTTGCTTGTCAGCATTGTTTTCTGTGTGAACATTGCGATAAGGAGTTGGCTCTGGCACAAGTCAGGTCCAGTGGAAAAAGCCAGAGAAAACCAAGTCACAAAACACAGGGATGGGAAAGGAGAGATGGGACAGAGCTGGGGGCAGCTGGAGGAGTTGGGATAATGCTGTTTGCTGTCTTCTTGCTGGAGTTTGCCCCCTTCTCCTTATTCTTTACTCAGGGTGTCTCTGCCCAGGCCACTCCTGACCCAGGGCAACTTCCAGGCAACAGAAAGGAGCTCCCCATCCCCCAAAACTGCCACCTGTGACTGTACGTGGACACCAACACCCGTGTCCTCCAGCTTTAATCACTGCCCAGACACCACCAGGTACCTGCTGGGACCATTCATTGGTGCAAGGCTTTGCATTCCCTGCAGCAAAACCCAATGTACACTTAAAATATCTCCTAACTCATCAACAGCTCTTTTGGTTCACAGACTCACAGCGTGATTTGGGTGGGAAGGGTCCACAAACCCCCCTCAGTCCAACCCCCATGGGCAGGGACACCTCCACCAGCCCAGGCTGCTCCAAGCCCCGTCCAACCTGGCCTTGGGCACTGCCAGGGAGGGGGCACCCACAGCTTCTCTGGGCAGCCTGGGCCAGGGCCTCACCACCTCACAGGGAGGGATTTCTTCTTATATCTAATTTAAATTTAAAAAGCTAATTTTAAAGAGAAATTCCAACTCAGTCCAGTGAAATCTACATCCCTTTGAATTTCCCTTCTGATCTGCGCAGTGGTAATATTTCTGATGGGCTAATCAGAGGTTGCACTGCACCACCTGGAACGTAATCCCCATAAAAATTGTGTCAGAATTTCTCTTAGGATTCCAGTTAGTGAAAGGACAAATAAAATATCAGCATTATTTCCAGCCTTTGAAAGTTTCCTTTCTGAAGAGTTCTTTTAAGTGCTAATTAATCAAATCAGTGATCTTTTTCTAGGGTCAGTGATTCATCACTGCTGTGCGAGTTGGAACTGGAGAAGTCTGAAATATGAACTAAATAGATCATATTTCTTCCATAGATGGTCAGGCTACATTTGCAGGAAGGAAAGAATCTGAATCACCTCTTTTTACCCCCTTTTCTCCCTCGCTTCCTAGCAGTTCAGTATTGGTGAGATGAGATTACGAGAACTTTCCATCAACATCCAATCAAGCCATGACTGGTGCCAATGAGCATCACCGGGTTCACCCTTCCCTCTTGTACCCAACCCAACAAGAGCCTGCATGGGTCAAAGCTCATCATGGTCCCAGCAAGGTTTATTACTAATTTAACCTCTTTGTGAAGGACCAGGGTCTGGTTTTGGCTGCAAGGATGTGGAAGGCGTTTCCAAACTCAAGGCAACTCAAGTCAGCTTTTCACATTATCACAAGACGGAGAATGGATGCAACTTAAACACCAACTGCCCCCCCTTGGCACCTCTCCCATCTCTTTAAATATGTATCCGAAAGGTAATTCTAAGAAAATAATGTCAAAAGTAAGGAAATTAATGTTGAAAAAAGAGCGGACTGATGAAAGGTCATTGGGAAGGAGGAGAAGAAATGCGGAGGAGGAGGAGTAAAACCAAGGGGAGAGAAAGTTGGGTACTTAAAACCAAGTGAGGTCAGTAAGATGAAGGAGGAAAGAAAATAATGAAAAGAAAAAGAGAAAAAAAGAAGCTCAGTGAAAAGAAAAATAAGTTTCAAACCATCTCAAAAATGGGCGTTTTCTACTTGATGAGACCTGTGTTGAATTTTAACCAAATTCTTCAGCTGACCGTTGTAAATCCGCTAAATTTCTGCACAGAAGAGGTGAAAGCAAGGGTGGCCCTAGAAAAGCTCAAAATCCCACAAATGAACTTGGGCTGGGAGGAAAACCAGCGGACACGATGGCAGCAACACACGTAGTGTGAACTGTCACATAAAATATTACTTTATAGGTAAATAACTCCTACGTAGTGTCCCAAAACCCTGTACTGACCAACAGCACACACATACACCAAACCACAGCCAATTTAATTTATAATCATCGTATTCCTGAGGAAACATGCTCAGACATTAACCTAATGCAACCGAACCTATGAAGAATTTGTCTTCATCCATTTAAGGTTTGCCAGAGACCGCACAACATCACGGGTAACGTTACAGCAACGAACGCCGCTCTACCCTGCAATCTATTGGTGATTCTAGGGAAGGATTATCATTACTTGATGCTGTTTTCAGTGCGTCTGTCCAAAGCTACAGGCAAAACACTCCATGCTTTGGGTATTTCTCCATTTCAGGGCAGAATTAAGCCCTGGATTTTTCTTCTGACACCAAAAGGTCCCAAATTAATGCATATATTGGTATTATGGCTCCTGTTAGCCCCTTTTTCCAACAGAAAGGGGTTGAATGGTCCAAGCCACTGAAGATCAGAGCAGTCTGTCCTGGGGGATGCTACACAGGCAGCTTCCAATGGAGAGTATAATTATTAAATTACGTTAGATTATTAAAATTAAAATTATTATTATGGGTTTGGGTTTTTACCGACAGCTGAGGAACATGACAGTTTGTGTATGGACGAGGTGCTTTCTGTTCTTAAGCAATAAACCTTTAAAATCTGCATAAGAAACCAGGCAAGTGAGAGCAGGAAGGGTTTCATTTCCAGAAGGGAACACATGAAAGGACGCTTTTAGCAGAGAAAAAAAAATATTGGCAATGCTAAAGGCCCTCAGAAACCCGCTCTGTGGCAGCCAGATTGGATAGGATTGCTAAAATTAAAACCATAATGTATATATCCCCACTGCTGCTGTAATGTTGATCCAAGTCCGTGGTATTTTTCCCTCTGATTTTATTTCTCCCAGAGTTTTTGGAGCAGGTTCACCTGCAGGCACCTGATGGAAATACCCCCACAGCCCCTATCTGAACAGTGTTAACATGTTCCTCAAAGGCACCCATCTCCTCAAGGCTCCTCTACACTCATGGTTGTAATTGCAACACTCAGAAAACCTCCAGGACTACACCCACACGCATGAGAACCACATGGCCACCCGCTGCTGCTGCACCCCGATTGCAGCCTCATTAATGAGCTAGCAAATAACGAACAAAGCGGAGTAATCACCACTCCAAACCAGCGTCAGCTCTGCTCCTTCCCGACCTCCCTAGCCCTGCTCAGCGACGACGGACAGACAACCCCGTATGGGAAAATCGGACAGAGCTTTGCTGGAATAGTTTGGGTTTTATAGATTTTGTTGGGGCTGTTAAATATTAATAAATTAAATAGAATAAATATATTTTTATCTGTTATTTAGTGTCTCTCTCAAGCACCAGGATTCTCCAGTAAGAGGTGACTGGTGTGCTTGTGAGCACCAACTGGTGTGGGTCTTCCTCTTGTAGGCGAGAGATGGAAGAGGGGGGGGAAAGGCCAGGTCTAAATTAGCCCAAAAAGAAACAAAAATAGAAGTGCTCAAATAACTGATAACCCCCATTTTGATTCATTTATTAACTGCCTCTGTTATGTGCTTTCCTTTTTTTTTACTCCAGGAAATCTCTCCCATCACTGCATTAGATGACATAAACACAAACCCATGAGTTTTCCTCCCCGTTCTCCTCCCCACGTGTAGATCACATTCTTCAACAACAACAAAAAAGGGTGAATTTCAGCAATTATGAAGATATTCCCATAATCGGGCGTAACAGCAGCCGTAAAAGCTTTAAATACAGAGAGCCCAGTTTGCTAATCTGCAACTTAAAGTGAATTGAAGTGGGCCACTGTCGTTATGACTTTATTGTCTACTTTAAATTTTTGCGTGGTTTAAAGTAGTGATTTATTTTTTCTACTGAGAGCATCCAAAAAGTCAAACGGAGTGGTTTCTAGGGAATAAATCATCCAACTGCTACAAGCGTTTTCTTTAAAAATTGCTTTTTCCGCAGACCTTTTATTTGGAAGGAAACAGTTTTAGTGATTCATAATTAAGCTCCCATGGTTTGACTGCTTTGGCCATGTCCAAAGCAAATCCTCATCTTGCCCATCGGATGCTCACCTACAGAAATGAGTAACCTTTGGAAATAGGAGAATCGGAGATATCTGCCACTGCAATGCTCAAATGAAGCTTCCTGAAGGCAGACGCCTCACAGAAATCAGCGATTAATTAATTTATGGTTAAATTAATGCATTAACCCATGCAGACCATGTGAGCTTGGGGTTCTCCTCCCCACCCTCCGCCACTTTTTTGGGTTCTGAGACTTCACAAAAATAACATTGAATGGCACCCACCACCAAGATGAGAGTGGGGATGTGCATCAGAGAAAGGGGCACTGGAATACATTCCTTATTTGAGGACATAGCTGAGAAAGATAAATAAAAATAATGGAAATCTAAGCAGAATTTGGTTAGCATTTGTAAACTTCTTGTATTCAAAGAAATCAGGGCCATAACCACTGTAATTAACCCAAAACCACCTAACATTTCAACATAAAAAGATAGACAAGGAACCAAAGTCAAGGATTCTTTGTCACACGTTTGTAAATGAAGGAATAAAAGCAAGTGACACAAAACTCTCTGAAACACCCCCCAATAACCGGCAATATTTACAAGAGATACACCACTAATGGTTAATTAACTTTGCAGTATCTTAAATTCGCTCATTTTGTGAAACCGGAATTATTCATAAGACTATTTATTACTGTAGATTAATATTCATTGGACAGTTGGCAGGGGATGGATGCTTAAAGTCTATGGATTTTTTTAACGAAAAAAGCCATAATTCCATGAATTTTGGCCAGAGAGCTGATTGCAATCAGTGTTACCCAGCGGTTCATTAGACACTGAAATTCCTGGTGCAGAAAGGCATCGTTTTGGGATCAGCTTGAGCAGTTCAATGCTTTATGGGATTAACATCACATCGCTTCAAAAGCAAGGACCCAAAAATGTGTTCGTGGCACTAATAAGATACAACTTACTACAGGTAATATTTTCAGTTTGTGTGAAGTTTGATATATAAACTCCTGAACTGGTTTCTGCACTCACTGAAAACATCGCCAAGTCAATGCAGCCAATGAAGGAGAGATTTCTGCCCATGGACACCACCACCCCCAGCATGCGAAGACCCTTCCCAAGACCTGCACAACCCCAGGAGTTATTATTCTTGTATAAACCACGAAACTAGCAGTTTTAAAAACTTATCTCAGCATTAATCCATCAACACAAACTATTTAGCTATCACTACTACATCTAAATAATGCTTACTACTAAGTAGGAGTATTTCTCTCTATGCACGGCTCTGATTGACCATGTAATTATGTGGAAAATTAAAACTCAAGGGTTTTGTGGCTTGGCCTGGCCACTCGACAGAAGCATCTCTGCCATCAGGATGGGGTTGCAGGAAAAGCGGACATAAAACTGTCAAATGCTGAAAGAAAAAGCAGCAACGCTCCCATGCAAGACAGCGGGGAATGAAGGAAACACGCCTGGGATCAATGGAAAAGGCATTTGTGCTTCTGGAGCGTGTTCAGAGCAGAGCCACAAGGATGGGGAGGGCTCTGGAGAACAAGCCTGATGAGGAGCGGCTGAGGGAACTGGGCTTGTTTAGCCTGGAGAAGAGAAGGCTGAGGGGAGACCTCATCCCCACCTACAACTGCCTCAAGGGAGGTTGTAGAGAGGTGGGTGCTGGTCTCTTCTCCCAGGTGATGGGGATAGAACAAGGGGAAACGGCACCAAGCTGTGCCAAGGGAGGTTCAGGTTAGAGATAAGGAGGAAGTTCTTTCCTGAGAGGGTCGTCAGAAGCTGGCACAGGCTGCCCAGGGAGGTGGTGGAGTCACCATCCCTGGATGTGTTTAAAGAGCGGGTAGACGAGGTACTTAGGGATATGGTTTAGGGGGTAGACAGGAGCGGTTGGACGTGATGATCTCAGAGGGCTTTTCCAACCGAGCGATTCTGTGATTCTAGGACTCGTCTAATTCTGAAATCTCCACAATTACAAATGCTGCCCTGTGACTACAGCTGCTTGTCGCTGTCAACAGGTGCTTTTCTCAAGTTTTTCACTTATCCATGCACCTTTTCTTCATGTCAGCAGCACCAGGGCGCTCCCAAAGGAGCATTTGCTTTTATTTGGCTTTACACCACAGTGAAGACAGAACGTTATGGAGCAAATAAAGCAAGAGCACAGCGTACACACCCTCACACAGCCTCTAAAAGGAGGTTTTGCAATGACATCCACTGCTCCACCAACTACGATTCTCAATAAAGTTCCTCTTTAGGTCTCTCCTCAGTAACACATTTAACAGTGTTCCACATTTGGCTGAATAAATCACAATGTGTAGAATTACCCAATAGCATGGGATTCACTCCCAAAAAATGAAATTTCATTGTGGCTTCGTTAGGAAAAAATAAAGAAAAAAGGTTTTGTAATACATCAACCACGGCCGCAGTTCATCAGTAGAGCTCCCTCTGCTAAAACCAGGGGGTTTGGAGAATTAGGAGAAGTCAGATGAAAATAAAGTGCCCATTGCACAGCATCTAATTCCTTACAATACTGACAACAGAGAAGAAATTTAATAATAACAATTTACTATGCCACCGTTGGGTTTTTCTCCCCACCACCATCACTTGGGTCCAACCCAGCCTAACCAGGTAATGTTCTTCCATGGGAACCCTTGAAACTACACCACTTAATATATGGATATGCAAAATCAACGTGCTTTTGAATTCGTTAATGAGAACAGAGCTCTCCTAATAAGCCTATTTTTGGCCTAGGTATTTATAGCTATCCCATACTGAATGGAAAAGAAGTTACAGCTTATAAAATCACCCAATATTTGCACAAAATGTGTGGCTAGAGCTGCTGTTAACGAGTCCATTATAGCCTTGTGCCTGATGAACTCTATCCCTGCCTATGGAAGAGCAAAGGGCAGTTACTCCATGGCCAAAATCCCCCAGCCCCAAATTTGATGGGGGAGAAAAATCCAAGCTTAGACGTGCCTATTCTCACCGTTTTCACCTAAAAACCTGCAGACATAATTGCTACTGCAAAATAACACAGTCCAGAGCAACAGAGACAGTGTGTGTATATATATATATGTACATAAATATATTTATATATATACTTGAGTCCTTATAGCTATATAGGAAGCACTGTGGTGCTGGATTAACTGCCATGGGATAAAGCACATTTCAAGCATCCTTTTAGCTGTAATTGATGCAAGATCACTTTGGAGGGGAACAACAGTCACACCAAATCACACATATCATTGAAATTTAAAAAAATAAATAAACAAAGTTTTTAAAAAGTACTTTTCCTTACGATTCACAAGGAAGGTCTGATGCCAGCACACCTCAAAGGGGGTATTTTCAGTGCCATGGCTATTTCAGGCTGCTCATGACACCACAGCAAGGAGCAGGAGGAGGCAGACTGTGGTGGGATGTAGATGAAGACAACCCCCATCACCCAAACAGCACTGAAATGGTCAATACAAGCCCACCAGCGCTTACCAGACAGCAGCACCAATCTTCTAAACCCTCTACCTGGGACCCCCATCCCTTTCATCCCCTCTACCTGCTCCCCTCAGGGCGGGATTGCCCCCAGGTGTGGGCAGGACCCACCCTGCCCTCACCTTCCTGCTCTCCATGGGTGCTAACGAGGGCAGAACCCACCCCAGCTCCCCAAATCTCTGCTTTACCCCCAAACCCCCACAACCCTTCACAATATTATGTTGAGCAAATCATTTCCCGCACTCCCAGATTCTGCTGGAAACACAATAAAAATGAACGGTGCCGGTGTGCTGGGGAACACCAATGTGTCTCTTTGGAAAGCAGAGAAAAACAAGGAGAAAAATCAGATTTTTGCACTTGTCGGAGACTGTGCAGGAGCTGGGCACAGAAGTCACTGCTCTTGCAGAAACAGCTGAATTTACCTGTTGGGGTGTTTTGCAACCCTCAAAAAATGCCACAACTCTGCTGTGCTGGGGAAAGGTGAGAAAATAAAGCGAAATAGAAAAGCCCCGTGCTGGCTGTGGAAGCAGCCCAAGGGCTTTTGGAGGAGCCTTTTAAAAATTACTTTAAAAATCAGTGTATTCCCATTTCTTTATGTAGGAGCAGGCTTTTCCTCACTTCAGCCACACGCGTGGCCTCTGCACGGCTTGGAAGTAGCATTAACACTGCAAATTCCCTCCCGTCACTGGATATTTTAAATATTTGCCTTTTCATCTATTTTGCTTGGATTTTTATTTCTTCTGTTTGTTTTAAGGCTGCAATGGGAATTGGATTTCTCTCCCCTCAGCCCCGAGTTGTTTGCTTTCCCATTTCTTATCTCCCATCTTCTGCTTTCCCCTTCTCCAACCCTTACGATCTCACTAACTTTAAATCTATAAAACTCCCCAGAATTTACCTGTGCCCAGGAGGGTGTGAAGTGCTGCAGGCACCAGGGCTGTAAGTCTGGGCTGTCACAAGGTGATGGCTTGAGGGCATGACACAGTTTGTGATGACATCTGCTGGATTTGGTCCTTTGTATAACTTTAATGTAAAAAGTTACTTGATGTTTGTTTGTTCTTGTGACTTTAACAAACTGCACGTTTCTATCAATCTGATGCAGGAACAGCCAAAATTGTCCTCAAAACAGCCCGACCTCAAAAGAGCCGTTCTATGGGATGGGGCAAGGCCACTGAAGAGGTTGACCCCATTGCAGTGCCAACCCCTGGAGACAACCATTATTGACCCCTGGAGATGTCCAGTATCAACCCTTGGATATGCCCAAAATCAACCCCTGGAGATGCCCAATGTCAACCCCTGGAGATGTCCAGTATCAACCCCTAGAGATGCCCAATATCAGCCCCTGGAGACTCCCAGCCTCCCCCCTCCCCAGCCCTGTCCCATCACACCAAGCCCCTGAGCTGTTGCTCCCATCTCCCTCATCCCATTCCCATCATCCACATACAGGGTTTTCCCCTTTGCCTTGGGCTGCTGCTCGAATTTCCCGTGAATTAAAGTCTAACAAAGCCAAATCAAACAAATAAACAAAAAAAAGACCAAAAAAAACCCAAAAAAACAAGAGAGAGGACAGGAGCCTGATGAAGCTGACAGTGTCCATAGAGAGGGGATGACTGAGATGGACATTTTGAGTGAGATTTCTGCAGAAACCACCCTTTCTGGTCAGATTTTCACAAATCAGACTGGTGCAGCCACTCTCCTGCGTCCAATCTCAGTGTCCACCCACAGGACACATGTGGGAAAGGATGCAGATATGGGGAAACGTGAGGTCTGAGATGCTGCAGAGCCCATCAGCAGCAGGAGAGGAGGTAATTTCTGCCATTTGCTCTCTCTTTTACAAAATAAACCCAGCAGCTTTCGTCAGAGTTTTGCATACAAGCAGTAAATCCAATTACTCCCCGTTGCTGCCGGCAGAGCCTGCACCTTCTGGGTTATTTTCTTTCCTGCTCTTCCCTCGTTCAGTAGCCCCATCCCTGCAAAATGGGTAATTTATATAAAAATACATTTCCTCTAGCAAATACTTCTGCTTTGTGTTTTCTGGTGTTGTAATGCGCCGAATATCCTCGCTGCAGATCTGTTGTTTCCTTTTCAGTTCCTGAAAGGGAGAAAAACCAGTTAAGTGTTTGTACAGTCTTATCCTATGCTTTCTGAAGTGGAAAATAAATGAAGTGAGTTTCATTTCAGGAGGTTTTTGTTTCAGATACTCCCTGGGGCAAAATTTGAAGCAGCAGCAGAGTCGGGTTGTATCAAGAATGAACAGTATCATGTGTATATATCATATATATACATATATTTCTCTGTCTTACATTTTGACATTTGAAATCATCCCAGCAGAAACCCTCTTAATTTTCTATGTTGATTGATTTCAAGTCAAGTGCTCGCGTTATGGCCAGAGTTTGCTGAGTCAGCGCTATGCAGTTTTTCTACTTTTATCATTATTCCTTGATGGCTTCACAGAAATTGAGTCCTGTTACGATTCAGCCGCCCTGACCGATCCCATGCGATTTGGCACCGAGTCCTCCTTTGAAGTCCTCTCCAATTTCCCCTCTCCATCCAAATGGTTGTCTTTTATTTTGGCTGCTGTTGATCCCGGCTGCCCCAGGTATCGAACCAGAGCCAGAGCCATCCCCATCTCCGGGTGGCTGTAGCCAGGCTTGGCTGTTTGCCGGCCAGGGCCGCTGCAGGGGAATTTGGGGTCTAAAATGGTTTGGGTTTTGTGCGGGGTTGCAGCAACGTTTCATGCTCTGAGGGGACGTTTCTAAGTGCGAAAAGCAGGAATTAGTGTTTGTGTCACCTAATTTCTATATTTATAATCTATAATATTCTGTTCTATAATAAATACTGTAAATAAGTAAATAATAATAATAACAAACTGTAATAATAATAATAAACTGTAGTAGTAATACCATAATAACTGCAGTAATTATACAATAAACTGTAGTACGACACTTCTATGTGATCATGGCACAAGCATCCCACTGCCTGAAAGTCTCTAATATTTTCCCTGCCTTGCTGTGTGCAATGTTATAACACAATAAGGAACCAATAGATGAAGAAAATAGTCATTTCTGTGTTAAAGATGATCAGAGTCCACAGGCAGTTTGATACTGGGAGCCAAAACCTGCCCACCAGCCCCATGGGGACTGTGGGGATAACGATGGGCTGAGAAACAGCACAAGATTTCTTTTAATTTTCTGTTGAGTCCCACCAAGACGGGTATCAACATCCTGCCACCCTCAGATGAGCACGTACTGGATTTATCCCAACATTGGTTCACATATTTAAGTGCTCTGTGTCCAAATCCCGTTTGCACTCCTTGAAACATCATTTTCAGGAAGATAAGGGGACTCTACCATATGGAGTGTAATTAATATATAAATAGCTAGCAATTACACTTCTGTGTATGTGTGTGTGTGTGTGTGTGTGTGTGTATTTATATATGCATGTGTCACACTGAATCACAGAATATTAGGAATTGGAAGGGACCTTGAAAGATCATCCAGTCCAACCCCTGACAGAGCAGGATCACTTAGACTAGGTCACAAATATATACATATATATACACATACATAATATATATAGTATATAGTACATATACAGTATAGTATATATACGGTATATATAGTATAGTATATATATAGGATAGTGTGTGTATATATATATAGGATAGTGTATATATAGTATATACTATATATATATATATATACACACACTAAATATATATATAGTGTGTTTATATATATACACACTAGGTCACATATATTTGTGTGTGTATGTGTGTGTATCACAGAATCACAGAACTTTAGGGATTGGAAGGGACCTCAAAAGATCATCCAGTCCAATCCCCCAATATATACACACACATATGCATACACACATGGTTTTACTGCAAGCGATGTTTCTTTGGCATAACACCACAAAAACCGGGGGCTGAAGCCCCAGCGCCCAAGGGGATGAGAGCAGAGCATGATCCCAAGGGTCCCCCTCATGAAATGGCCCTTCCTGACGCGACTCTGAAAAACACAAGAAAATCCCAGCCCACCATTGCTTTTTCAGGAACAAAACCGGGAAGTTTCTGCCAGGTTTGGTGGTTTTTGCAGCATTACCATTTCCTTTAACTAAAGAAACCTTTTCCCAGGAACATTTTCCCATCTGAAGCGAACTAAAGATGTCAAGTGGAGCTCAGAGCATTTCTTTTGAGCTCGGTGGTTCAATTTCTGACTAATTTCCATGATTCACATTGAGTATTCAACAACCAAGACCCAGCGCTTGGGTTTACTTCATCTTTGCTCAAAGCTGTTTGATGACGCCGCTTAACGAGAGATTCAGGTGAGAAGGTTTTTGGGGGCAAAAAACCTCAAGAAGAAGAGTTTGGCAAAATAAATGTTTCAGCAATAAACTGAATTATAAATTAGAACGACTCAGCTGTTCTGTTGTGAGAGATCTTTGAAACGCTGCCTCTTTTTAAAATGCAGGAGTTTATAAAATTTGTCAGACAACTTTGAAATGCAAAGTGCAGCAGGTTTTATTTCTCCGTTTTGGTGAAATAAAGCATGATGGAGTCGGTTCTCCTTATTTAAATACCATGGGGCAATGGGAGCGGGTGCACTCTGCATGCAAAGTAGGGAACCACTTAGATTAGAACAATTAGTGCAAAAAACATCTGCATCTCGTGTTAACCAGAGGGACCGTCTAGAAATGGGATTTTGTTTTTTCACCGTTAATTGGAATTCATTAAAATAACTTTGCTTCAAAGTAAACATTAAAGCCATTTCTGAGCTTTTTGTGTTTGTGTTTGCCTGGACACAGTCCATCTGGTTCAGGCTGCTCTGAACGGCGGTTCTTCGGAGTAAAAGACTGGAGTTTTGGAGAAACTATTGCTGCTGGCAGCTTGGAGACAGGAGCCGGCCTTAAAGCCCAACTTGCCCGATCCTGGCTCACTGCTGTGGCCCGAGGTCACATCTGGCCTGGCATATCTGGTGTATGTCACATCTGGTGTATCACATCTGGTGTGTGGCGCATCTGGTGTGTGTCACATCTGGCTTTCCACATCTGGTGTGTGTCACATCCGGCCTGCCACATCTGGTGTGTTTCACATCTTGTGTGTCACATCTGGCCTGCCACATCTGGCGTGCTTCACATCTGGTGTGTCACATCCAGTCTGCCACATCTTGTGTCACATGTGGCCTGCCACATCTGGCGTGCTTCACATCTGGTGTGTCACATCCAGTCTGCCACATCTTGTGCGTGCCACATCTGGCGTGTGTCACATCAGAACTTCTCTGTTTCGAGACCACACAAGCACATTTTTTTAGAGGAAAAAGAGCTTTGATGTTCACCCAACTCAGTCACACATCACAGACGCTTTGGTAACAGGAGGATTACTGATGTTCGAGACAGCTGATAGCACACACACAAACTGAAATGTCCAAATCATTTAAAGGTTCTTCGGGTTGGCAAAACCTGAGGTATGTCAATTATAAACGTGGATTTAAGGAGCAAATGGGCAGAGAAGGCCCTCGGGGCAGATTTCAGTGTGTCATGTATTTGTAGGAAAGCTAAGCCTTGGCTCAGTGAACCACTGCATCCCCGATCTCTGCCACCCCCAATCCCACTTCCATCTCAAGAATGGTCAAAATGTGCCATCCGCAGCTTTCCTCAACTCACCAAGCATTTCTATGTAGCGGAGATCACAAAAAGTGCTGAGAAGTGACAAAATATGAGTTCTAATTCCTGTCAGATTGACACGTTATTACGAGGGTGTTAGCTGAGGTTTCCCCTTTTTCCCGGTTCCTCTGGTTTAGGAAACCAACGTAAAGATTTCCAGACACTGCACATGAATAATTTACCAATCCCCCAATTCATCTTGACCAGACTTCACTATTTTACCAGGATCAGACAAATCTGACACATCACATCGCAACAGTAAATGAGTAATCTTACGGTTAAAAGATATATTAACGCCCAATAAATCACAAAATATGGCTTGGCAGGTCTTGGAGCTGCGAACCCAGAGTGTGTGTGAGATGCAAACTATTTGTGAGTGATGGGTTGAGAGACTGCACTGCGACTGCATCCTGTTACTGCTGATGTAGGCTGGGAATCCAATGGAAACCGTGCTCCACAAATCAGAATGTGCCATTATGGGTTTAAATAAAGCTGTAGAGCCCACATTGACTTCCTTGTCTCTGCAAGTGTTGACATCTATGCATAAGGCTTGCAAAATGAAAGTCTATCATGTGGAAGAGGGCACACCAAAGGAGGACCCTGCAGCTGAGGAGAAGCCATGAAGTCAAGAGCAAGACTACGGAAAAGGAGATATTTGCTCGTAAGGAAGCATTTTAAGAGTCGCTTTCTCATGAGAAATGAGGATAGGAAAGGAATTCACACAAAGCAGACCGGTAGCATTCATTTTGAGCCATAGATGCTGGTGGTAATGGGATCGCTGACATTCAGAGGCAAATCTGTGTTGGCAAATCACCTTTCTTATTGCAGCACAACTTTCCTGTGTGATGATCCAACACTTTCCAGCAAAACTCCATTCACAGGAAGCCCTGGGAGCAGATTTAGTGTTACAGCACCAGACGGCTCTAATTCAGCTGCAGAGGACACATCCGAAGCATCGCCTTGGATCTGCACCTGGGTGTTATTGCTTGAACTCAGAGGTGGCCAAGGCTTGCAGAAAATGTCTGGGAAGGCAGCTGTGTCAGTAAATGAGCAAACCCATCACTTCCCCACGCAGCGACTGCAACAGCCCTTAAATTCAGCAGTGCATCCTACCTGCTATTAATTTTACAATAGTAGGAAGTGTAGAAGTGAAGCCCTTCCTTTAAGATTAATGCTTGCGAGCTTGGTGCTAAGTATTATTTACCCGTAAATAAAATTATACTGTAGTCATTGAGTCTACAACGGGTACACATTACCGCTTCCCCTGCAGCCAAACTGTAATTCTGCAGGAGCACTCCCACAAGCGGATGGCTGCTCTGCTCTGCCAAACGCTCCCTGGGAAGTAACCGGAGATACTTCACTGGAAGAACCGAGCAGAATTAATTATGACTTGGTATTTCAAAGAAAACCATATAAATGGGAGGGGTTTTGGAGAGAGCTGCCCATCCTGCTCCCATCCCCAGCTGGGAGCTGGACCTGCATCCCTGCGGTACCTCCCAACCTGTCCATTCTTCATGCTTTGCTCCTGAGCATCCTCCACGTGTGCACCTTCTCCTCCTCCTGCTGCTCTGCATCCTTCATCCTCGTATCTCTTCCAGGTACCCAGAGCCTCTGTGCTCGAAGATGCCCCATGGATCTGCCCTCCCGATTACATCCATTTGCATTATAACCTGTACCTCTTCCATGATGCAAGTGTTTTTCACGCTTATCTTCTCATTTTCATATTCTGGACGTGGTTCCGGCTTTTGAGTTTGCCCTGGGGAAGCCAGAAATTTTGCCCCATGAATTTGCATCACAATTTCTCTCCCAGACCAAGCAGGAGAAGAAAGCCATCTTTCTGCTGGACTCTACGTCTGCCATCGCTGCTTTAAGGGCTCTGGCTGGAGAAGAGGATGGTGCAGCTCTCCTTCCCTATGCTTCTGTCACCTCACCCTGCTCATCATCCCCGGTGTGAACTGTAGATCCATCACCTCCACCAGGGAACCTGAAGTGTTGTCCCCAACCCTGGTGGGCACCCACCACGTCCATATGCCCCGGGCAGACTCCCTGCCCCAGAAACAGAAGCCCTCATTTATAGGGATGTCCCCAGAGACCAAGCACCACCACAAGCCCCACCACATTTCTTTGGAGTCGACTCACCCTGCACATTGTCACCGGTGTGAGCTGGAGTTCCCCAGCCCTGGTGGGCACCCACCACGTCCATATGCCCCGGGCAGACTCCCTGCCCCAGAAACAGAAGCCCTCATTTATAGGGATGTCCCCAGAGACCAAGCACCACCACAAGCCCCACCACATTTCTTTGGAGTCGACATCTTTGCCGTTAATCCCCAGGTATATGCTTATTCTTTAAAATATGCAAATCTTAGAATTCCACCCAGTACCCAGGTTCATCTCTCCCAGGGAAAGCCATGAGGCAACTATTTGTTCTTAATTTCTTTATAATTTGATCTCTCAAAGTCACTCACCCAGGCTTCTCATCCCATGAGGGGCTGAGTCTTTTCTGTTCAGCACGGTGTTAACATTCACCTTTGGTTTTAACGGGAGAAAGCGGGGGCTCTGATGGCCCAAAGCATCTTCAAAGAAGGTGAGGGCAGACATTTGGACAATTTCGGGTGGCAATATCTCACGCTATAGGCTGCTTTCTGCAGGCTTCTGTGGCAAATACCCCTCATGAGAGGGATCTTACCCAGCCCTGCTTCCCTGAGTGCATCTGCAGCCGGGAATACGTGGCTGCCAATGCTTACACAGGCTACTGAAGGAAATTTTGGGGAAATAACAGCTTTTTCAGATTTCAACAGCACAAGTAAACATATGCTCTTAACAGCATTCACCTGCAGTGGCACCTGCTTGCAGCAGAGCGAATTCCCAACCATATATTTGAAATAAAACCCAGCGCAGCAAAGAGAATTACCCCTCCTGCTGAGCCAAGCTAAAGCATAAACCGGTGTTCAAGGCACCAGAGGAGAGGTCTGGGGCTGGAAGCATTTTCAGAGCCACCGCTACAGATTTCTGCAAGAGGATCAGTGGCCAAATTCGAGGCACGGCTGTGATCCCTCCACTAAACCCTTGGCTGTATTTTCAGTAAAGGCACAGGAGAGATGGAAGAGGCTGCGACAGAACTGTCCTCCTTCTGCTGCGAGTTGGTTGTGCAACAACCCAACAGCAAGAGAATGAAAATCCTCCCACCCCGTTACCATAGTTCAGAGCGGAGATGCAGCCACACAGATAAACAGGCAAGAAAAAAGCAGAATATCACTTTCCTTATCATCTTACAAAGCACCAGCTAAAATGAAAACATGCTCTTTAAAGAAAGAAGAGACCTTTCTGGGGTTTTTTTAAGTGAGCAAGCATCTGCTCTGGGAATGAGGGGCGAACAATGGCCCAAACACCCTTAACGAGTTTATTTGTCCCATTTGCTCATTTGAAGCAGCATGGATGAAGACCTCTCTTCCCAGCCTCCCTAAAGCCCTGCTCACCCTCACATCAGTTCTCACAGCCATCACACCTGCGAGGAATATGTATTTTAAGGGAATTTGTAGAAAATGTCTTCATTTTCCTGTCTTTCCTCTGAAAAGTTCAGCGTTTTCAGCCAACTCCTGCTGTGCTGTTGGCTGTAACATTTGGATTTTCACACTGACGGCAGCAGAGACGGAAGACGTTGACAAGCCTCCTCCTTCATTACTTTGTACAAATACCTCAGCACAACACAAGGCATGTTAAAATCCTGAGAAAGCCACTGCTTTGCCCTGCGTCTCTAATTGCAGGTTTCCTTCCCCTCCAGATGGAAAACAGCAAAGCCAGAGATCTTGAGAACGTCAAGATTTGCATTGCATTTAATCACCTCTCGGACCCTCTTCTCCTGAAACAGGCACAAAGATAACACTTCAGGCTTTTCAAGACCACCACTCCACGGTCAGGAGCTCCCACGATGCCTCCTTGCCATCTGGAGTGGTTATTAGCTAGTTAGCAGCAGTGGCATGCAGTGATATATTATCTGTTAATGAGAGCCCAGCTGGCTGCACGCATTTGGATGATTCAGGCTCTGCAAAGCAGCAGTGAGAAATTGTGAGTACAGAATAGTGGGGTGGAGTGAGAGGGGATGCCATCTGGGGTGGTCATGAGCAGTGAGAGTGGAGGAAGGCCTCCCTTGGGTGCTTAGGGACATCACCGATCAGGTTAGGAGAGCAGCTGGGCTGGACCCCAGGGGACTCTCAATGGTCTCTGGTCACAGGGTCCGGTCCTTAGCACCAGGACAGAGCCAGGCCAAAGCATCTTCCCTCTTAAAATAAAGCAAACCCTCCTGTTGCTCTTCAGATCTGTAAGCAAATCTATATCCTCAACGCCTCCTCTTATAAAATCTTTGACCAGAGAGGACTAACTTTCAAGGTGGAAGCCACCGACAGCACTTTGGGGTGAGGTTGAACAATGAAGGGTTGATGTAAAGCGTGATGTTGGTCCAGACAAACAAGGCACAGAAGCTCCCAATGGCTTTTCCTGTGTCAGCCAAGTGTCCTGGCTTCCCTCTCCGACTGTTTGCACCAAGTTCTCACATATTGAGATGAAAAATGGGCACGGTTTAGGAGGAAGGACAAGAGAAGACACTGCAGGCCCAGCCCTGCTTCCCGCACCACCCGTCTGATAATTATTTCCTTCCTCACAGCACTTTGGTTCATTTTTTGTCTGGAAGTTCTGCTTGTCCCATAAGCAAAACCCAAAACCCATGACACAAGGAGACAGATCCACCTCAAGCCGTGCTGAAGTGAACGGCGACTCTCTCTCAGCATCGTATCCGCTCGCCCTGTTATTCCTGTGATGTTCGCATAGAGAGAGCAGTAAATCTGCTCCACCAGTGACTTGCTGTGCCTATGAAGTCTGTAAATCACTGAAGGAACAGCCCTGTCCTGCATTATTAAAGATGTCTTATTCTGCTTTACTTCTGAGCCACAGAGAAGCTCCAGCATGCAGCTATGAGCCGTGTGTCTTCTTTGTCCTATATAAGATTTTCTGGTAAGCAAAGAAAAAGTGGTACTAATATATCCCCTGGAGAATTATTATGTAATATGAAGACGGAGTAGCAGATAACACAGCCAACTATAAAGTGATTTCATAGAAACATAGAATATTTTGGTTGGAAAAGACCTTGAAGTTCATGGAGTCCAACCATAAAAATAAAAACCCTCTTGATATGACCTTTGGATGTTGCAGATAAAGTCACTGATAGGTGAATCCTCCCCTCCCCTTTGCCCCGTTTTGCTTTAAAGTCTCAGGAACGGTTCCTGGAGGAGGCTGCAAGCTGCAGAGCAACCCCCAAAGGGATCATTCAGCGCTGCAAAGCCTCTTCAGCACAAACCCTGTGAGCTTCTTGATGCTGTACTGACATAAAATTTAATTCAGCAGAAGTCAGAGGGGGGAAAATAATCTGTTCTTCTTCACATAAGCTGCTCTTAAGCAGAGAATGAATGGTTTCTGCTCAGCAACACCACGGGGAAGGACCAACTTTTGGCCCAGGAAGAGCCACAACCCTTGGCAGTGGTGGGACCCATCTTCCCTTACCTATTGTTGTGGTTTAGGGCTCGGCTGGGCACTAAACCCTGGCCAGACGCTCTCTGTGAACCCCCCTGCCCTCCCCAGAAGGGAATAGAAAAGAGAAGATGGAAGAGAAACTTTACAGGTTGGAAAAGAAAACAACAGGTTTAATGAAACAATAATACTGATACTGCAGGATAATGATGTAAATAGGAAAATAACGGAATATACACAGATATGTACAAATATAGATACAAAACCAATATAAAATCCTCCCCCAGTGACGATGACGGCACCAGAGGCTCTGGGAGCACTGGAAAAGTCCCAGTGCGGACCCAGCAGCAGTGGGAGCTGATGCAGGAGCACAGGGCTCAGGATCAGAGGCAGGCGAAGCAGCAGGGTCTGCTGGGCCTTGGGCCATTGCAGGGGTGGAGAGGGAAGGAAGGGTCCAAGCTGGAAGGGTCCAGCCCCTGGTGATCCCTGGGCTTTGCACTGCGTGTGGCGTGTGTGGGATGCAATCCCTGGTTGGGCAGGTTTGGGTCTGCTCCTCCTGTAGGTGCAGACACAGCCCCCATGGTGAGACAGTGGCCTTGTGATGATCACTTGTAGCAGTGCACACTGTTGTTAAACCACGCTGCTGGCTTCAGCAAGTTCAGTCTCTTAGGAGAGACTGAGCTGAAAAGTAAAACCATTAAATAGAAAATTAATTCTATTTAGCTCAAACCAGGACACCTGTCCATTGCACTGATGCTGTGCATGGGACCCTCCCAGTGTGGTGGGACCAATCACTCCTCGCATGGCTCTTGGTGCTCTTTAAAGGCTCATTAGCTCATTTTTTAAAGCATCAAAAGAACGACAGGGACCTGGCCAATGTCCCCCAGGCAACGGGCTCACTGAGGGCAAGCACAGGACCATGACTTAGGGGCTGCTGCCCTGCCCAGCACACCTCTGCAAAGGTGGGGATGCTCTGTCACCATGAGTCATCGCCAAAAATGGGCAACCAGAAGGGAAAAAAAAAGTGCTTTTGATTCCTCAATTTCCAATGTGTAAGCAGCAGTTGGTTAGGAAATACAAAAATGTATGGTTTTCTCTCGCTATGGTATTTAACAAGTCTCAGCCAATGGGGTTTACTCGGACTCCAAATCAATGCTGGGGTTTTAAACATGTGGTGCAGCACACAATTTAAAGCAGTTACTTCATTTATCCTGCGTTACCTTACGGCTTCATCACTGCTGGCCCATTCTTTTCCTCCCATCCCTCATTTGCCAATGACAGCAGACAGAATCATTAAATCTGCAGTGTGCAAGGGTGACTTCCAGCGGTAGCGCTTCGCAGCTCTGTCTTTGCCCATATGCCCAAAGACTCCTTCAAAACCAGGATTTTTGAGTCATTTATGACTATTCTTCCCGTGGTACAGATGGATTATTGATCTGTTTAATCTAAGTACCTGTGGTTTTGCAGATCACAGTCCTACCCCTTTTTTTCTGCTCATTTGTGTACACTTTTCCTAGAATGAGATGGTGCTGCCTGTTATCTTCAGTGACTGATTTTTCGACAAGTTTCAGCCTAGCTAGAACAAAACTCGTTTCAGAAAGCTTGATCAGCTTGAAGTTTGCTCATCCTCCTCGTCTCAAGACATCTATTGCACATCATCCATCCTTTCCTCTCTCGCCTAAGGGTGGCCTTTAGAGCCACCCATGTCCTACAGCATTCAGCTGTTTGAATTTCAGGCAATGATATCTGCCCACACTGGATGAGGATCTCTTCACTCTGCCCCAAGAAAAAGTCACAATATTTGGCTATAAGTTGCCAGTCTCGTTATTGCAGAGAATCTTTTTCTCCTAGCACTGGAGCCAGTAGCGATGCTACCTCTGCCAAAGAGGGAGCAAAGTCCAAAGCAGACAGTCATATGTCTTTTAATCATAATATTTATTCTTTTTTCTAATGATGAATCAAATGAACCCAAACCTTTGCTGCTCCACAAAGGACTGCCTGGTATGCATTCTCAAAAAATCCCTTCCTCTAATGAGGAGCAAAGGATAACCAACCATTTCCATGGACAGAATCAAACTGCATTAAAAACTAAAAGAAGTCATGAAGACTGCAAGTCCTTTCTTAAGAATAATATATCTATCACCTTTAAAGTGTCATGACTGGTGCACCAGGACAGCCAAGCACTGACAGCCAAAGGAAATCAAAAGCTACACAGGAATCTGCTCGGATGAGCAAATTGCATTAGGTCTCACACACAACCCCTCAGATGTGCCTCAGAGCTCTGGTATTTAAGTTATTGTATGTGACTCGTACCATGGAGAATTTATGGCCTTGGTGGCACTCAAGACCTCTTGGAAAGTCTTCTTGGTGCAGCGTTTATTTCATATCCCATCCTTGCGACTTCTGTCCCTTTTCTACCAAGGCTTGCTCTGGCCGTTCCCTGCATTCCCTAAATTCCCTGGGACCTGGAAAATATGGCTCTGCAGGATGAGGTCCCCACTGTAGGGACCCTGCTGGGTGCCCTGGTGCTGGAAGGACAGGAACAGCTCCCCATGGACACCCCAGGGGGTTGGGGACCCCCATGGTGACCCAGGCATGGGGGTACCCCAGCTTTTGTCCTGGAGTCAGAGCCCATGGGTTACATTCAGGGTCATGGGCTTCACAGACAGGAGGGAAGGTATTTTCTAACACTTTTTATAGAAGACAGCAGGAAAATCACAGGTTTTGTTGTTGGTTTTTTTTAAAGTCAACCACAGCTGTCATTTCCCACTTTCTTAATACTCTAACACAGGTATTTCCAGTTTTAGCAGCTCTCTGGCTGGTTCTCAGACAAGGCTATGGGTGCATCCTGGGGCAGCAGGCACAGAGCCCCTGCTCCTGACTCAGCCCCTAAGGCTTTTTTTGAGGGGTCGTGAGAAATGTGCACCCCCATGGGCACAGAGAGCCTCATAGGAACAGAAAAAAGATTGTTTTACAACAGTTCCATCTTTGTGGTACAACCAGGACCTTTCCCAGTTAGCAGCACTGGGTTTCCCAGGAAGTCCCCGAGGACCTTCATCCTCAGCAGCTCCTAAGAGGGGACCAGGAGTCCCTCGATTTGCTCCAAATTATTCCAGCATCAGGACAGATTCCCACCTGGAGCCTTTATGTTACTAGAAAAGAAAACGAAATGCACATATTTTCAGGAAAGTTTTATCTGCTTTCAGGATCTAACTTTATCACTTGTCTCAAAAATAGTAATATTAGCATCATCCCTGGCATATAAAGAAGCGAGAACAAATCTTCGTGGAAAGAGAAAAATGCAACAGCAGGAACCTTTCCGAGGTACATTGCAAATCTGCTTAGCAAAACATTGATGACCTCACCTGAGCTGGGTCCTGGCAGATCACTGCAGATTAAAACGTTGTTATACCGACACGTCGTTATTTTGGAGCCAAAGACCTAGCACTGCAGCCCCCAAAGAGCTTTTCTGTGGAAGGAGAAAATCAGCCACAGTTGCTGCATGCAAAGCGAGACTAATTTACTCCTCCTTAATTAATCATCTTCATTTCCTCCCTCTTTAGCCTTAGCCAATGAGGTGTAAATTGCAGGGGCAGATGCATTTTCTGGGCTAAATTCCAAGCTAAACGTTCTTCAGAAAGCGAGGAGCACTTAGCGGTGTTTTAGCACTCCGCTGTCATTAGCGCATTCTCTTCAGAAAGTGAGGAGCACTTAGCAGTGTTTTAGCACTCCGCTGTCATTAGCGCATTAACTGCTCCTCCTCTTGAAGGCAATGTTATTTTACCCATATTCTGTCTGGTCTGATTATGGCAGATTTTGTGCTCTGATGGCAACGACCCGGGCTCAGCAAAGAACCAGCGTTGATCCCTCAAAGTGTTGGCGGCTCAGGAAAATCAATCAAAATGACCCGATCCAACCCCAGCTCTGCTGCCACAAATCTGTTGGAGGAGATTCGCTCCAGGTTCCTGTATGTCCCAGAATTCACGATCTCCAGGATGGTCACAAGGGTCTGGTTATTTGTGGGTTCCTTGGCAATGAAGAGCATAGCGAGGTCGTCAGGTAGACACCAAACCTGATTCCTGTCCAAAATACCACCGCTGTCACTTTGAAATCTCATTTTTGGTATTTGCCATAGGGTTGGGTTTTTTTTTCCATTCCCCAAATACAGCCAAGCCAGAGCCCTTGTTTAAAAACCTGCGCTATGGGGCAAGCCCATTTCCCTCATTTCTGAGGCTACGTTTGGGCAGGCAAATTAGGAGCCTGCACGTTTTCCCTCATCATTACCGTGGCAGTGTTCAATCACGCGGAGAAACCCCAGGGACCTAAAATCATGGGCACGAGATGGAGAACGTGGTCCCGAAGGGAATCTTTTGTGGTGTGCAGCAGCTTCAGCACAGATGCTGATCCCTAATTAGCAAACCTCGCACTGAAGGAAGTTCATATATTTTCATTAATTGCCAAAAACAAACTTAGTGTGAGAAGCGTGGAGTCAGGAAAATATTTGGTGTCGGGGGATTTGAGAGAGGCCCGTCGTGCTGGAAACACCATCATATTCAGCACTACCAAAATCAATGCCATATATTTGAATTAAACGCGTATTAATCCACCTATAAAGGACTCCAGCTACCCAGTCAATTTTCTGATTGTAAACATAGCTTTTTTTAATACTGCAAAAGTAAACCATTTCTCTTTCAACCATAACTCTGACGATGAAACCTGCTACAAGCGCAGCTTTTTAGTAGCTCCCGTACTGTAATTATTCATCAAACTGACAGAATAAAGATCCTTTTTATCCATCTGATATTTCACCTGAAACCATTCAGGCGGTTTGCAAGCAGCCGCCTCGCACAGCCTCAGGACATTGCTGATAATATCGGCAATAAATAAATACCGGCAGTTCTGAGGTGAAGACAGCGCCTTCTGCCCGTGCCATACATTACCTGTTCATGGGGCAGAGAGGGGTGTTAATATTAACTAATTCATCTTTTAAATGTATCCCCCAGCCTCACAAATTGAATGGCCGAGATCCTCGCAGTATGTGGTGTTTTAGTTTTACAAAGCTGGCTCTGACCGAGCGTTCTGCTCTCTCTGAGGGGGTTTTCAGGGTTTCACATGGTACAACCATTCCGACTGCAGTGTGATGGGGGCTGGAGGTTGCCAAAGAGAAAGCCAAAAAAGAGCTGCAGCTGCATGGGGGGAAAAGCACAGCAGAGGAGAGAGGGATTGTATCTACACACTGGATTTGCATGGGATAGAGTTGTTCTCTTCATAGCGGCTAGCAAGAGTTTTGGGTTGTATTTGTGCTGGGATTATATTTGATTGCTTTATTATCATTGTTCCTATTCTTATTACAATTCACTGGTATTATTATCATTGCAGTTTGGTATACTTTAATTATTAAATATTTATCTCAGCTGATGACTTCTTTAGTTTTACTCTCCCGGTTCTCTCCCCATCCCACCAAGGAGGGAGTGAGCAAGCAGCTCTGTGGTGTGTAGCTGCTTACCGGATTAAACCACAACAGATAATAGAACAGTAATAATCAATATCAAGCTCTGGAGAGCTCTGCTTCTTGCAATCATAGAATCAGAGTGGTTTGGGTGGGAAGGGACCTCAAATCTTCCCCCATCCAACCCTGCCATGGGCATGGACACCTCCACCAGCCCAGGCTGCCCAAAGCCCAGTTCAAGTATTCCTTAGCTCGACCCTAAAACTAATTCCTGTGCAAAATTGCTCTGCTGATTTGCAGCTGGGTGCGTAACACATCCTCACGTTTCTATAAGGAAATGTTAAAATCTCCCCCAGTACAGCTATAACCAGCATCGATCGGTGCAGCCAGAAGTGGGCAGATATAAAATTAAAGCCACCCCAATCATTGAGCTTGGTCTTTATGAGGCACATAAAGAAGGCACAGAAGGGTTCTCTCTCCACCAAATAACCCATCCTGTGGCAGCTGCGGAGCTCCTGGCCCTGCACACCCCTGTGACAGCCCCTGGTGAGGCCAAGAGGCTGACGGGGAGCATCACGGGGTGGTGCTGAGCAACCATTGCACCTGCTATAGTGGTGTCTGGGGCACGCCAGGGACAATGGGAGCAACAATAGGTGGCTGGTGAGCATCTGCCACGGCCATACTTCCCAGGGAGCCAGCAGTAGTGGCAGTATAGGGTGAAGGGGTTTAGCTGAGCACTTACCTAATTATGAACAGATCTGCCACTTTTTAGCTTAATCCCAGTGTCCTGGGTCACCTGTCCCAGAAAATCCTGGGCTTTCGCTTCCCCTGCATCCTTTTGTGCAGAGAGAAAGAGGGAAATAAAGAAAAATCACAAAATAGGCTATGGGGACATGTTTAGGCAGAGATCAGAAAACAAACCTTGAGATGATACAAACATCTGCTGGCAAGAACCAAACCGAAAACCTTATCAGCTACTGTGAGGAAAATCACTGTATTTTATAGTGTTACATGTATGGTAAACAGGCAGACACAAAAGTCTTAATAATAATTTGGAAGGTAGATTTATGCTCATAGGCCCCAGAGTTTGAAGTCAGTCTTGAGGTGTGAATAGAAGTCCCTGGGGAAGTATAATATATATATAAA
>NW_010166957.1:0-77096 GCF_000695765.1 Mesitornis unicolor
AATTTTTTTTTTGGTTGTTTGGGATTTGGTTTTGGTTTTTTTCCTGAAAACAATAAGGTCCATGTGGTTTCTGCTGCACAATACAAACTATTATACCTGACTTTCAAGGGCAGCACCATATTCCACAGTGATCATACCCAGCTACTTCTACCACGCTTTGAGGGCCAGGCTGCTCGCAAGGGCTTTGCTTTTCACCCATCCTCAAGATGGGACTGGGCAGTTCCTCAGCAGAATATAAATTTGGAGAAGGCAACATTACCTTCCCACTCACAGTACTTTTGAAATTATAACCAGTAGCTTAAAAAATTGCTGCAGCCTTCTTCCCAATAAAGCCAGATGGGATCTCTAACCACACCAAGCAATAGCAAATACGACACACTGATTTTGTGTTCGGTTTAACCACCATCTGGATTTCCAGACTACATACACTTTCCCTTGATAGCTCTCAACAAAAAACTAAGATCATTGGTGAGAAAAAAACCCCCTGTATTTATGTAGTTTTTTGGGGTTTTTTTGTTTTGGTTTTTGTTTTGGATTTGGGTTTTTTTTTGTGGTTTTTTTTTTGATTTTTAATCTTTCCGACATTCATGAGCTGACACAACTGTCTAAGGGAGAACTTTATTGAATGCTTGGGATCTTTCTGATCTGCCATGAATTGCTTCCAGACATTACACACCACTCCTTAAAACTGCTGTGGATAAACAATCTCAGAGTTTGCAGACCCCGTTCTATCTCCTCAAGTGCTAAATGAAAAATGAAACAGTTTGTTACTAATTCAGTAACTAATTACAGCCTCTTTGTAAGACCCACCAGTTAGAGTAGTAAGGTAGTGGAAAGAACTGAATGAGACAGAGAGAAAAATCTTTCTACTGTCCAGTCAGACTAGTACAGCAATACTCCAGGTGTTGTCAATTTAAAAAATTACTACTAAAATGTAATTTAAAAGTACAAGGTCATATCAGAGAAAGAAATACAGAAGTATGGTACATTAAAAACTAGAAGTTATTAAACAGCTAATGGAAGAGATTAATAGGGCAGTCAGACAACACATTGAAATTGTATATCGGAAGGGCAATACCTACATTCTTTAGCTTAATTGAGTCTTGTGACTATTATCTAAGTTCGGTGCCTTTTTTGTCATAATAAAAATAATGAACACCCATTAGGAAGCACTACATTTTCCATGGTAATTATGCAGAGAGTATTATCAATAACTAGCAAACCAAAGAGACATTTCCTGGTTGGTTTCCTGCATTGGTTAGTCTGTAAATGTCAATAACTGAACTGAAAACTGTAAATTAACATTTAAAATTTGTTTACAATTGTATTTTAATTAAAGACAGTAGGCTGCATATAATTATACTCAATTACATTTTGTGACTCCAAGGAAAGCCTGGCTCATAAAAGAATAAACTCTGTATTTTTTTCAAAAAAGTTTCCGCATACTATTCTAAGTAAGGTCCACAGTAATAGCCCAATTTTGTGATCTTACCATGAAGGTCATTATACACCTGAACAAAATGCCTGTTTTAGGAATGTAATAGATTTCACACAGAATCACAGAATATTAGGAGTTGACAGGGACCTTGAAAGCTCATCCAGTCCAACCCCCCTGCCAGAGCAGGATCACCAGACCAGGTCACACAGGAATGTGACCAGGTGGGTTTTGAATGTCTGCAGAGAAGGAGACTCCACAACCTCTCTGGGCAGCCTGGGTCATGCTCTGGCACCCTCACAGTGAAAAAGTTTTTCCTCATGTTCAGATTGAGCCTCCTATGCTCCAGCTTGGGACCATTGCCCCTTGTCCTGTCATTGGACATCACTGAAAAGAGCCTGGCTCCTTCCTCCTGACACTGCCCTTTATAAATTTATAAACATTAATGAGGTCACCCCTCAGTCTCCTCTTCTCCAAGCTAAAGAGACCCAGCTCCCTCAGTCGCTCCTCATAAGTGAGATGCTCCACTCCCTCCAACATCTGTATGGCTCTGTGCTGGACTCTTTCAAGCAAGATTTGGGATATAAGTATTAGAGTGTTGTACATCATGCCCTGGATAGCCTGCATTGTAGAAGAATTACAACATTTAAAGACAGCATATGTAAATTAATAGTTGAATTCATACACATTTTATTTAAATCAGAGCTTTTTCACCTACTCCAGCAATACAATACAGTGTCACTTTGAGAAGCACTTGTAAAATAAGCACATTAACCAAGTTTATCATATCATATTCCAGAAATACTGAAAAATTCATACAACAAACCTTCTCTGTACCAGGCCAAAAAAATATATTTACCTAAGTGAAATGAAACATCCGCTCTTCATATCATTGTCACTTTTCATCCATGAAATACCAACTCCTAGTTGAGGCAGGAAGCACAGAAACCACCATAAACCCTTCCTCCTTTTACATGAAACTTCCCCTCACCTCAAAGACTAACTATTAAGCTTCCCTTTAATTTCTGACTGTATTAAAGAAATTTAATTAGGCCAAAATTAAAAGCAGCTGAAAATGCAGAGTTTTTCTTCTCCTACATTAATTCACAGTTTTGCTTTCATTAATGCTAACTGATTACCAATGAGTTGAATTTTATTGTCTAAATCATCACAGTGAGCTGTAATCAGTGACATTAGCACCAGATTAATCTGAACTAATTCACAGCCAAATTCTGCTTCCCGTTCCATGATGGTGAACTGAAGTGATACCACAGAGAGCAGCAGAAGTAAACCTGAATGTATCTTGGCTTCATGGAGATGGGGATCTTGCACTTATTACCAGGCTGTGAAGTGCTACCGCATGGGCGCTCACTTAGCATCTGGGAAACGTGGAGCAAGTTAAAGGGTCTTAGACTTTCCCATGGAGGCAATTCAGTAGGAAAATTGTCATTTTAGGCTTTTTCTAAAGCAACATCCTCTAGCAGCTGCAGTTTGCTGAGAGTCATTTGATACAACTATATTTGCAATGGGGGATGAGTCTTGCAACACTACAGTTTTATTTTATTTTAAAGTTACCTTTATCCTTAAGAGGAAAAAAAAAAAGTGGTGCAGATGTTAGTGTTTGCATTATGTGAACGTTTCCAGTCAGCACCACTTAAAGAAACATTTTTAGCAGAAGTTGGTTTCCTGCCCAGAATATGGTTGTGCAGAAATCATACAAATCATTGTTGAGTGCATGCTTTTGTTCCTATGAAAGCGCTCTGAATTAAACCCATTGCTGAATAATGAGGAACCTGCTTCATCATTTCCTTGCTCTTGTGAAGCTCAGTGTCCCTTGTCTTCATATTTCCAGCCTCTTCCCTTCAGGTTTTTTTATTTTCTAATCAAATTGCTATAGGGCTGGGCTGCAGATGGGAAAAGCTCAGAACTGACATAATTATTGTAATGCATTCAGGTACCTAATGAAAACAAATCTATCAGCAGTTCCATTCCCCACTCCTGCCTGGGGGATTTCTCAGAGCTCTGTGATTTGTTTTTCTGTTTCAGGAAAATGTTCGCTTTTCTGATCATGAATTTGGACAAAATAATCAACATCTCAGAAAAATCATTAATTAAATATGCAGGGGAAAAAGCATGATTAGGTTAATCAGACCATTTGTTCTGATGATTTAGACATGCTGCTTTTTTGTTTACTTTTTTGCCGCAATTACGCTTCCAAAGAAAATTATTACTACTTCAAGAAAGAGAAATCTTTCCATTGTGAGACTGTCAAAACCAGCAACATGGGTATTCGGACAGCTTCAAATTCTTCCTCACAGAGCACTCAGCGTCCCCATTCTTCTCACAAACCCTCCTCATTTCTCCCTTGACAATACATAAACTTTTCCAGCTCAGTTCATTTTCCAGATGCCTTTTTCCTACCCCACACTTGCTGATTGGGAGGGTACGACTTGCTAGCAGAGAGCAACTTCTGGTGGGGCCAGTCCTAGGAGTCCAGAGGTCCACATTGAGGGGGACAGAGGCCCACAAGTCCCTCATGCAGGACTTGAAATGCAGAGACCTTGGGGTAGTCATTAACTCTGCCCTTGTAGACATCAAGATAAAAAGTAGCTTTATGATTATTTAGGTTTATCTGAGTGCATGCATGGCTTCAGAAGCAAATTACTTTATGGAACAAAGTAAAAGTCAAGTTCCTATGGCACTAGAAAACAACGTTACAAAGACAAGAGGAGAAAAACTATTTTTTTCTTGTTGAAATACAGATGTAATTTTAAGTTTTTTCATAACCAAAGCCTGAGAGTACATTTCATAAGAATACTTTTTATTCCATTAAAGATATCCATATGCTTGTACACAGTGATGCATGAAAGCAGTGGTTTGGGATGCTATTACATTGCAACAGCTGTTTGTTACTTTTCATTAAAACGGGACAGACGGTGGAAATTACACTTTTAGGGAAAATAAAAACCAAAACTTGGAGGATACTTTGATAACCATGTTTATCAGGTATTTTGTTTCAAAAGACTATAGTTTTTTGAGCAAGCATCATACCTGTGGAATTTGAGATACAGAACATGTGCCAGTCCAGCAGCCAGAAAAAAAGGTTACAGTCAGTAAAAATATACCCAAATTGCAGAAAGACTCTGAACGGAACCACTGAAGAAGGAATCTCACTTACAACACTGGCAACATCCTCTGGTATTAGGTAGGCCCAGGATTTCATCTTCAAGAGGGTTATTTTATTTTTTTTAATACTGGTTATGTTTGCTAAAACATCTGATGTTTAGTATTAGACTAGTATTAGACTAATATAGCATATAATTATAGTATATATATATAGTATATATATATAGTATATACTATTATAGTATATAATAGTATCTAATGTAATTAGTATTAGACTAATATAAAAATTGTGGTCCCCTCTCAATTCCAGAAAGCAATGCAGCCTTTACAATGTTTTTAGTAATATTTTTCAGTTTCACTATTATACTGCAGTCTTACAGTAATCTGCATTTTAACCTTGCTTTTACATATGCTTTGTAGGCTCTTCACAGAAGTAGGCACAGAAGTGAATACTGGTGCTCTCCTTTTGTTCAGGGAGTGAAAAGACATGCTGAAGCTTGTTGAAGTCTCTGAATATGGAGTTTTTCAGACATATACTGTTTTTATGCAATTCAGGCTCTTTCCAATAGGAACCAATGAGCGCTCTTTAAATATTGAACTTGAAGGAAATGTTGAGAGGGAGAGAAAATTATGATTATGACTAGACTAAAAGATGATGATTAAGAGGACATCATCTCAGAACAAGTGGAAATTAGGCCTCTAACAGAAGCGAAAGGACAGTGCTAGAGGAGGAAGCACACAGCGACATGAGATGCAATGGGATAACCTGGGCATGCAAGGAGTACACTGGCCATGCCGGCTTGCTCTGGTTCTACAAACCTTCTGCAAAACTCAAAACAGCTTTCACACCAGGTTTTTTTGGATTTGTTTTTTATGTTGTTTGGGGGGGTGGGGTTTAGCTCTTATTGAAGCTAAGCTTTGATATATCTGCCTTAAATTATTAGTCTCCTTTGCTTATAGACTTGTCATTACCCGATAGTGAACTGGTATACAAGATGGCTGCTGAACTCCAAAGAGCCTTTCTGAATTTGATGTTTCTAGCAGGAGGTATCAGCAGCAAGGACCACTTTTGTCTAATCATTGCATTTTGCAGAGCTTGCAGAGCACTAATGCTCTTTTTAAAACAAACTCTTTTTTTCCCTGTGCATTTCCCACTTACAAACTCTTCCAGCAAGAACACAGGCAGCACTTTAACACTGGATGCCAAATGTCATTGATTATTCAGTTTTTGGAAAATATTCATAATCATAAGGAAAGAGGAAATCACTCTTTGATTCTATATTCAAATAACAAAATAAATCAACAGTCCTCAGGAGCACAATTTTTTATTGCCAAACTCAAAGAAGCAAATCCAAAAACGTGTTAAAGTTGCCTGCTCTTCCCCCACAGTTCCCTAAACCATTGGGAAAGACTGCCAACCCCTGCCAAGGAGTGAAAATATGAAATTTATCACTGCCCTCCAGCAAACCCTCTGCTACAGGAACTACAAATAATCTTAGTAACATTTCTTGAAATTAGGCCACTGAGTCCCACCAGGCAGGTGGCCACAGCAAGGCTTGACTTGCATAGGACCTGGGAAAGAGCAATGGGGCTAGGAAATCTAAACTCATGCATCTAAACTCAAAGTTAAATACTACTCATCCATAATTCAGGGTGGGAGTGGATAGTATAGGAAGCTTTAGGCTGTAGGAAAGTCCTGCAAAATTTCTCTGTGAGAAGAACCGATTCTCCCTGCTCTCACACAGAGCATGTTTGTTACACCAGAAGGCCAACAAATGGCATTTGCTAAGCAGAAAAAGCTTTGTACTGGTTTAGCAGGCAGGAATTAGTATATGTCTTTCATGAAAATATTATAATTAACCTAGAAATTCAAGAACTGTGTGTTTCCACGACCTTGCATCCGTTAGTATGTACCCAAACTTGAACTGTAGAGTCAGGAGCAATTTAAGGCATTTTTGTTTTTCTTTGAGCATGGCCAGTTGTAATTAACCATGGAAGTTTTATACATTTTTATATATTGCCAGTTTTTATGATAGCTACCTTCTAAAGCTACATACTTAGTCACTTTTTTATTAATATCACACAGATTAAATGATGAAAAAAGTAACAGCCATTTAATGTCCATCAGCTTTTTTCTGTGTCCTGATGTATGATTGCACCTGGGAAATTTTTATACAGAGAAGTCTGATTTTTATTCAAAAGCACAATGCATACAAGATTGCTTACAGCTTAGCATAACTCTGTAGTAACACAACTACATATTGTCTATAATTTTTGTTTTCATTTGGATAAAATACTTTAATAGTGGAGCACTCAGAATTTCATAAATAACATCTGAGTGCTCAGATTTTTTTTCCTAGCATGACCACACACTTGAAAATAAAATTAGAGTTTCTGTTTCAATATCAGCATTTATTGAAAGGAAGGATTAAAAAGAACTAGAGAAGGAAAAATCATCACTTATCAAGTACAACTGTCATATCCACATACTTACTAAAATGTATGTGCTAAATGATTTATAGTCAAAGATGTGTTTATATTTTACCATGAAAAAAAGGAAACTAAGTATCTTGAAATATGAATAATTTCATGGCATGACTTGGCATTTCCTCTGAAAGACTCATGACGGGAGAATTTCATTCCTTGGCATTGTACATGGCCTTTACTCCTTTTGCATATCTAAATACAAATGTCTTCCAGACAACCCTTATAAAAATCAGGAGGTGCCAGTTGGCACTTTCTGTGAAAGCATGTGCTGTGCTTTGATCTCTTATAGGATAAAACTGCACATGTAACAGCAACGGACATGATTAATCATCATTATGTTTGTTATCCTTTCAGCAGGCTGGAAAAGAAAACTATGGACATAGTAATGAACGTCATTTAAGAGCTGGGATATTTAAAATCTTGGCATATAAGCCATTTTTTTCCTTCTTTTTTGCCACATAAGGCAATAAAAAAAAATTATAAACCAAAGGGAATTGTTTCCAAAGGTTTGTGTACAAATTTCAGGCGAAGCCTTTGTCAGATGGAAGAGACCTGGGCCCCACTGTTGCTCATCAAGAGGAGTGATGGCCCCTGGTTGGGGCACAGCTCTGCAGGACCCTTGAGATGGGCTCACCAGATAATACCATTAATTGGAGAAACGGAAAAAAGCCTGAGAATCTATGGGTAGGTTGCAATTTAAAGCAAGGTAAAAGGAAAAATATGATGGAGATATTATACTATTCTGCTTGGAATTTTATTTTAACTGTATTTTATTGTAATTATATCAAAACACAGTACTACACTGCTGCTGTTATGCAAATGGATAAACAGGCAAAAGACAGAAGGAATACACTTTGTGTTACTTGGAAAAAAAAACCCACAAAGAAACAGAGCAGCCCTATGAAACTGCTCCTTCCCAAAGCCCATGCACAGCAAAAATAGTTTAATCAGCTAATGTCTGACTTCTAATTGACAGCCAGCAACACAGTCCCTAAAACACCAAGTTTAAGCTGAGTTAGCAAAGGAGTGCTGGAGATTTTCTGTGGGGAGATGTGCATTGCAAACTGATTTGGCATTTGCTCGTTCCACATTATTTCTCAGTCAGAACAATCTGAGCCACTCTGTTTCATCACCCTTGTGAGCAAAGATACAGAAGCTTGTTATCGGTACCTATTTTTTTTCTCCAAAGAGGCATGTGATGGCTGAGAAGTATTAAAAAGTGGCACATCTATATCTAGAGGGTATCTCTGAATATAACTTGTATATTCAAAACAGGTTTTATTTATTGCTGTAGTCTCTTGACTTTAAACTCGCTGGAGTTACCTTCACTTTTTCATCTTAAATACAGAGAAAACTGAGCCTCTGAGTGGCTGAACATATCTGCATCTCTGCCTGAATCAAAAGCAGAACACACTCCTGAGCTGAGCTGACCTGAGTTGAGCTGAGCTGTCAGGGACTGAGCAAATGGGCTGAAACCCCCCTAGATCCCCAACTCTTTAAAGTCTCCACAATTCTTCAAACACTACTGGAGAAGCATTTAAGAGAAATTATGTTCCTGATCCATCATGGGAGCAAGACCACTTTAGGTAGGAGAGGCACTGCAGGGCTTCATGTCATCTGGTTTGGGAGTCTGCACATGAATGTGCTTAACTTCTAAAGAGAGGAGTCTAAAATGCGTAAAATAGTTGAGAAAAAAAATTATGTGTTTTCCACCACTGTAAAATGAACTGGAAATGGAAATTGGGCTGGTTCATTATACACAGCATTCTTTGGCTAACTCCTGTCACCATAATTACAGATCAGAGTAAGCCATATCTCCCAAATTGCAACTTGACAATAAATGCTGAACTATATAGTAAATTAAATATCCTGTTTCTCACAGTCATCATCAACTGAATATTTATCCCTAAAAATCCTCACATTAATTTGTCTTCACTAGGGCTTACTCTACATGCAATCTTAAACTAAAGTGTAGGTTGCATCTGATGCATAATTAAAGAATTAGCATTAGACAAGCAGTGAGCACTTCTACCCACATCACACGTGGTAGCTTACAAATGCCAGAGCTGTCCTTTTGTATGGCGGTCCCTGACAGCATTTATTTAGACACACAAGGCCTTAATAAGTAAATAAAGATATAAAATCAGAGATAATCTTGTTAAAGTGGGCCACAAAAGGTACAGCACAAATAGTCAGCAATAACACCTGTTTTACTACTGTTATCAAAGTCCATTGTGCTGTTCTTCTCACACTGGTTTCTTAAACAAAGAAATACAGCTTTAAGTAACAGCTAAAACCGCAAATTTTTTTCCCACTGAGAAAGCTGAAAAACCTTCAGCTTCCCAGTCACTGCAGTGCAAATGTCTGATATCCAGCAGCTGGGTAAAGTTTCTAGCCCAAATTATGAAAAGAATCAGACTAATGGCCATAATCTGGCCTTTAAAAACAGACAAACCTGTGCCTGAGTTCATATGACCATGGGTTTTCACAGAAATGATGACATTTCTTTACACAGTCCCACTGATATATAGAAGCCCTCTCCCAGTATGAGATTCCCACCCAGCAGAAGCCACAAAACTCTCATTGTCACTGAAGCACGAAGGATTTCACCCAGAAGATTTCAAGGGTGTGTTTTCACAAACGATTAGTGCAGACCAGTAAGGATCTGGTGTAAACCATGTGCACTTTCGGTTTGCTTTCACTTGTTTCAGTTATGTGGCCACGCATTGCCATCAGTCCAGTTCAGCCAGGAGCTAAACTCCAGCTGTTTTGATTTAGATATTATATATCAAAATATTTTTATTTTGCTTTGGGTGGGAGTCACAGGACAGGAGAAAACTGAAACTAAAATGATTGCAGTAAAGTATAATAGAGGTGTCCCAAAAGAGGGCCATCAACCTAGCTGATGAAGTTTAGGATCAAGCAACAGAGGAATACAGAGAACCTAAAATCAACCCATCAAATGTTATAGCTGATTTAAATTAATTTTAATGTTGTTTTCCTAAAACCTACCAGTGTATACAGTGTATCAAAATGCATCAATATGAAAATAAAATTATCTTTCTGGTCATAAACTAAGACAAATTCCAGTTCTCATCATCAGCTGAAGTCCAACAGAGCTTCTTGAGAGTTATTAATATCTTGTCACCAGCCAGACCATTGTTCATTAAATATTTATTAGTCATGTAGGAGATTTCAGCAGGGAAATATTGTGAATATTATGTTAAGCAGACAATACTTCAGTATTGTCTCTTCTTCAGAAGATAATTCTGTGATGTTCCTAGGCATGCAGAATTACTCTGATGAAGCACAGCTACTAAGAAACTGGTGAAAAAGTTAGACAAAAGGTAGTATCCATATTTTAATCTCTGATCAAACAAGCAGTTTTGGTATATAGTTTGCATAAATACGCAACTACATTTTTTTTGTGCTGGCACAAGACAACAGAATACAGCATCTTATCTCCAGAGATACAAGACACTCAAAGATGGATAATAATTGGAATATTGGTCTTACATGCAGAGTTTCTATGAGTGGTGTTTGCAATTGTAATGTTAATGAAAAAGATGCAGGAAATTCTAGAAATTCCCTGGGATTTTGATATTTTTGCTATCCATTACTGCACTGGTATGGAGCAATAGCAATTTAATAGTGCCCGAGCCCAGGTCTCTTGGAAATACTTCGAAGGCTCCCAGACTCGTCTCGGCAACCTGATCCTCTGGGAATGCATAGAGATTGTCTGAGCTTGAGAAGAGAAGCCTGATTTCAGCACTAAAGATAATGGGAAATTTGGACTGGAACGACAAAAAAAAAAAGGAAACAATATAGCGACTGAATATTGAGCCAAAGGTCTCTCATTCAGTTGTAAGGGGACAAAATTATTCAGTTATAAGGGGCACAACCTGTTTCTGACTTGATCAAAATCCAAGCAAGGCTAATGAAAATTTGGTTTATTTCAGTTATTGCTTTCCAGAAGGTCAGGCTGATAAGAAAACATAATTGCAGAATTGTCATACTTTCAATAGGAAAAACACAAGTCCATCATATACTGTAATAAAGCATAATCAAGTGACTACACATCAACTGTGTGAGTCCAGAAGTGTTTTCACCTAGAAGCTTATTTACAAGGAACAGGAGTGTAAGAGACTTTGACCCTTCGTTTTAATTATAATCTGTGATAACTAAGGACACAAGTTAGGGAATTTGAGCCATCTCTTTCAATGTCTAAAATAATTTTTAAAATTTTTTTCAGAATGAAACCAAACAGAAATATCCCTCAGTGTTCTGCCCTGGAACACGATTTAATACTGAATGTTTCAATCCCAAATCAGCATGAGAAATAAAAATACTGATATCTTCCATGGCCAGGCAGCTTAATACTAAGCTGTAACTGCTTAAGCACCTGGTCTATGGTGTGCCACAGCCTCATTTCTCCCCAGGGGACACACTGAATGGCTTGAGTACCGGGGTTGTATCTCTGCTGTGACCATCCCCCAGCCAAAGCCACCCAGAAGAGATGGGGGCCAACCCAGAGGGATGGGGGCCAGCCCCCCCCAAGGAGCTGTGCCCTGCTGGTGGGTACAGCTGAATGCCCATAGAGATGTGCTGAGAGAGTGCCTCAGTCTACACTTTAACTTTTGTCAGATAAAATTCTTCAGAAAAGTATATTTCATCAACAAATTTTTTACCAATGAAAAAGATCAACCAACCAGCTCCTAAAGACAATTTTCAAAAACATGGATTATCCAGAAAGCCTGAACAATTTTTAAATGTGATATAGCATTGAATAAACTTAACCCTTATGTGTCACATTTACTGAGAGCCTGTTCAAATCTGCACCCTCTGGTTACAGCATCAGGACCGCTGGCAGCCTTGGCCATCCCCTAGAGAGCACAATGCTGGTGTGAGGAGACTGCCCTGGGACCCCAATCACAAGCCTTCAGGCTGTGCATACACTCTTTATTTCCAGGGCACAACATTTGAAGTGATTGCTCACATTGCATAGAATTCCCTGGAGATTTTATGGTTTTGATTCCATAGGGTTTTTCTTTGCTGTCCATTAACACCATGTATTTTCTGGAAGTTGTTAAATAAAACCATTTATTTTTCTTCCCACCTTGACAGATTTCGTTCAATAAAATGTCTTGTCTTGAGTAAAAGCACTGGGGGAGTATCCTGCACAGATTTGTCTTTGCACGCAGTTTACTATTGCCAGGGAGACAGAGCTATGCCAGGTTGGTGCCTAAATCCTCAGCAACAACAGTAGAAATGGCATAAGCCAGAATGAAAGGGTCACGGCAAAAAATACACAGTTTTCTGTCAAATATCTCATTTTTGTTGTGCGAATTACACATTTCTTGCACACGGTTTTGTAATATTTTTATGCACTGGAATCACCACGGTTGCCTGCTTGTCACTACAGCCGAGATGGTATTTTAGCTTTGCATGCATAATACTCTCCTTCTCCCTTCCTTATCAGAAGAATTATAGTAATGTAAAATGTCATGTCAGTAAGAAAAGTTTGCTGGTATACTCCTAATTATGCAAAATTGCTTTCTCATCACTCTGTTTATCTCTGTTAAACCTAAGTTTCCAGCTATAATTGTTCCTTTGGGCTACCCAGAGAGGTGGATGCTGTGAAGCGAGCGTCTCACATCTCCCTCCATGCCATTCCCTCTCCCATCCCAGCAGCTCCAGAGTCAGACAGTTTTGCAGGTACAGAGAAGGTGACAGTGGAAAGTAGCTGTACTTCTCTCCCTCCCCACACACAACACACGCTCATTTATTTTCCTGGGAAGAACTAGTGGTAGAAAGGAAATTAAAATTTTTAATTTTCTAAATCAGTCAGACTTGGATGGAGGGATAAACAATTCCAAATCTGTACTCCCAAGACTCTTCTTCAGAGGCAGGAAGGAAAGCCTTTAAAATTTACCAGCAATAGAGTTGTAAAAAGCAGAGAATTAACAAGAACATCTGATGATGGAGAGCAGTAGATAACCTAAACCGACAGCCCACAACCCACTTTCTCTCTATTCTATGCAGACAAACATGTTTAATATGTGCTGTATGATTGCAACATTTTATTAAAACAGAATAGTTTTGTCCATGTGGTCCTTTAATGAATTTGAAACATTATCGAGGATACCTCTTGTACATGACAAATGGAGAAAGCTGGCTGGCTGAGGGCTTCAGCATTGATAGAAATGCATTTTTGCACTGTTGTTGGCTCATTCTCAGGCTTTGCCATCTGTAGCAGAAAATATTTCATGTGAAGTAGGCTCTTGACTGTGGTTAGATAATAAAGGATTATACTGAAAAGGTTTGTCAGCAAATATCTGCAAGGCTGCTCCAACCAGCCTGTGTGGCAGTGACTTCACCAGACCTGGGGAGAGGTGATGGGCATTGCAAGCACCCCTGTTGCATGCAGTATGGCATAGCTACCTATGGCAAGAGATATAGATAAATGCTTATATTTAAGCAAGAATTTTTATTTTTTTAAATCAAACATGTAATTGAAAGAACAGCCCTTTATCCTTCTGATAACATCAGTTGCATCCAGCTATGTATTGGAATGAAAAGAGCTGCAGTTTACTCAGCAAGGGCCCTATTTAGCATTCTCCACTGCCATAGAAGTCCTATTGTCTCCAGCAGAAGCTTTGCCTGGCTAAAACAAAAGAAAATCTGAATAGGACCAGAAAAAATCCATTACAATACCCAGGCCTTTCATCCCACCTGCCTTGCCCAGAGGCCCTCGGGATGCCATTGGGCACAGGCTGCCCTATACCCTGGGACTCCTGCAGCCACCCAGCAGTGCCCGGGTCATCCTGACCAGCATCACCTGCAGCTCTCCAGGCATGCAAGGCCTTGGTTTTGAAAGCAACAGGTCCAGCTAGCTGCCTGGTAATCACTATCTTTTATATTTGGTGGAAGTGACACATACCAGGTAGAGTTACGGTTGGACTCGATGATCTTAAAGGTCTTTTCCAAACAAATTATTCTGGAATTCATGATCCCATGATACTGATGAGTGCTGGGCTGATGAGGAGGAGAGGATAAAAAGCTAGACAGGGAAACCATTGCAGTTCCTGGGATTGACTTCTCTTGTGTCAGCTGCTGCAGTGTGTACAAATCCCAAGAAAATAAAAAGAAAAGCAATAGAAATAAGAAGATCATAATCTAAAAACATCTCATAGCTGAGAATAATCTATACAAATGTTGCATTTAATCAAGCAGAGTTCCTTCTCTTTATGGTAATCATCTCTGAAAGCAGGGATATTGTCATCTCTGCTATTTCAGTTCTGCGAAGCAAAAATAAAGTAGTGATTTATCATCCTTATCTAGTCCCATAAACAAAGGTACATGTTTATTGTTTACTCTCGCCTTCAGAACGGTGATGGGATTTCCTTCTGGAGGTGCAGAAGAGAACATGATTCAATTATCTTCCCAGTGAAGTCAAAGAATCAGTCCTCCCAGTGTAATTTTGGTATATAGTTTTGGTGTCTGGGGTAGACAGTTTCGACAGGAGTCACAGCTAATGTGATGAACATGTCAAGGTCCCCATGCTGATCTATCACACAGGGGCACAGCGAGCAGGTGATGGAAGTGCCCTGTCAGAGAGAGACGGTTGAGAGTGTCTTGTGCTCCAAACCCTGCCCCTGCCTCCTGATAAGGAACAAGGAAAGGTGTAAAAAACATAATTTACCAATTTGTCCAGCATTTTTTTTCTTTTTTTTTTTTAAGTCACTCTAGTTCAAGCAACACCATTTTCATTAAATCCAAATGTTCAGGTTTCTATTTAAAGCCCCAGAAAAGGCTGTGAGTTGGTTGTTGTTTTTTTTTTCTTTTTACAGAGGGAGAACGAAAGAAAACAATAACAAGGATTTCTGGAGAGTCGGCAGCCCCGCACATTGTTTGGGGTTTATTTTTTAATCCAATGTGTATGAATTAGACAGGTAAGAGGCTCTGTTGCATAGTATCTATTAAATGCTATGAAAATGGCATTCTTTCAATTAAAACTGGAGATTGAGCACACTAAAAAATTTGTTTCTTGCTGTCCTGACCTCAAACTCTCAGTAAATTTTGGAGCTGAGCAGTTTGTCTCAGTCCTGGGAAACAGGGAGGTGGATGCTTCCTCACTGCAAGCCTGTGTGAGCACCCCAGCAGAAACCAGAGCCATCCCCCGCCTCCTGGATGCCCAAACTCTAGAGCCAGAGCCAACCCTGAGCCCCACAATCCAGCAAGCCCCCAGTTCCCTTCACTGCTTCTTTGGGGCCAGCCAAATCCTTCCAGCAAATGAAATGCAGAAAACCTCCCCCAGTACCAATGCCTCTCTTCTGTTACTTCACACCATGGCACGGGCCAGAGTTTTTGGATGGGAGCTACCGCCTCATCCAGCTGGCTCCAGCAAAAAGCTTAATTGCACCATGTGCAGTGCTGGGTACTGAAAGGCAGCTGGAGAATCCACCAGCCTCACTGGCGCCCAATCCAGAAAACTATTTCCAATCTCAAAACATCAAGAGCAATAGCGATCATTTACTTTCGTGACAACTCTACTGATGACCAGCAACGACATCCTGATGTGAAAGCAAAGAGGCAGGCATACCCTACCCACCAGGTAGGGATGAGCTGATGGTTGATCTCTAAAGGAGGTGATGGCACAAGTCCTCCAGCTTTCCGGTAAAAAAACTTGTGAGTTCCCCACTCTGCCATGCCACAGTCCACTTATTTGGTAGTTGGGTTTTTGCACTGGTTGTTAGGAGTTACTAAGAAAACTCTGCGCATGTTTTTCAAGCTGATTTTCACCATTTCATGTATGAATTTAATAAATCTAGGCTGTTAAGAACAGTCTTGTTTTATCTACATATACTGTGCAGTGAAGTCTCGGCACCTTCCTTTCTATGTAAGTTTAAATTAGCAGAAATTATATATAAATTGATACTGTGATTTTCAGGCAGAAAACAATGTACTTTTTTTTTCCTGTGGTAAATAACATAGCATCAACTTTTTAATCAAGGGAGTTTGGTCTGTTGCACCAAAAAGCTTCCCCCACATGTAGGTGCTCTGACCAAAAAACTCAGGAAATGAAAGAGGATAAGCTCAGGATGGAGAAGAACTTCAGCCAAAATATTCTTTTATGAGAAGTCCTGCTGCAATAATGTATGACAGCACATTTTGTAGATTTAAGATGCTGTTTGTAAGCCTGTAAAACATTCTTATACAGAGCATATTCTTTAATGGAGAAAGCTACTTTCTGACAAATATGCCAAGCCGTATCATTTATTTCAATTCCCTGATTCCATCTCAGCTTAAAAACAGCAGAACACACTAAATTTTAGTTGTGGTAATTACAGTAATACCAGTTTTTTGCACACACAAGAGATGATGTTCCGGAACATAATTGTATCCATAAGGCTGCATTCCCATATTCCATCACTCCTGCTGTTGTAAAAGCTAGTATGGGTCACAGTATGTTTCATATACATTATAAAAGCTGGTCTAATAACGTGTTTTTTTCTTTTCGCCTATTCTCTATACTTTATCACTATAGATGAATGCTGAGGTCTTACAGTGAATGTCGAGGTAGGATATTAAGTAGAATTAATGAAATTCATGGTCAGCTTTTTGCCTTAAGAAAAAAATCCCAATCCTTTGCCTGTTTTACATTTTATTCATTTTTTATTTTGTCTTCGCAGAGTTATAAAATTCACTACCAAGGAGATCTGTAGAAATTTTAGAAATTAATTGATTGAACTGGGATTAGATTTTTTGGTAGGTTTTCGAATTATTTAATTAAATTTTATAGCTATAATAAATATTATATACTGTAATTATATAATCATGATTTCATATGTTTTTTTCTTGACAAGAAGAGCTTTTGTAATCCATAGTAATTTTTTTTCCTTTTAACACTGTGGCGGTCAGGTATTAAAACAGATGCTTCAAACACTATGCTGGGCTGACTGCCAGCTGCTTTTGCATGTTTCTACTGACTTCCATAGGGCTACACCAATATATACCAACATTTTGAGAAATTCCATCTATTCCACTATTCCACCTGACCAAGCCTCCCTCATGTGGTTTTATGTAATTAAAGGGTACTCAAGTAGGAAGCTGCAGGTTCAGATAAGGCCATTTCTGTCTTTTTCTGTTGCACACCTTTCTGCTGTGTTAAACAGATGACAGAAATATTGTCTTAAATATGACTGCATCTCTCAAAATAACGCCAGGAGCATCTACCTGACATACACATAACTGTATTAAAATGTCCAGGATCATTTCAGTACAGATAAAATCCTTTGGAGTTCAAGAAGTCAGTATTAGTCAGAGACACAAGCTCTATCATCTTAAATATCATCTTGAGTTTTGAAAGACCTTCAGCAAATTGCAATAGGCTTTTCAATGATCTTCAGGCAAAAAAACCCAATCTACTCCAAATGGACTTTTGGCTATTTCTTGAGGTGTGTTTGTCAAGAAAATACAGGTTGAACACTACTGTTAATCATCTCCTCTATGTTTGGGCTGCCAGACCTCCACAAACAGAAAGCCAGCAGGTAGCTGTGTGGGGCTAGAGGTTACTGGGGAGATTATGAAATGTTTTCCTGTCTTTCCCCAAAGGCTTTAAAAGCAATGTGAGTGCTCCAGGTTTCACAGGCACTCAGAGGCCACATTTAAGCCTAGTTTATGATTCCATACACAACTCACCAGAGAGAAAAGTGAAAAGCAAATCTCAGGGGGTACGAAGCCACACAAAGCAAAAGGCAAAGTCCACGGGGACCTGAATGCCCATGGTTTGCTTAGCAGAGAGTATAATTCATGGCATAAATGCTGCAGAAGGTGACAGGCAGAAGGTATCCCATTGGCAGACATGCCAACTTGTTCACAGGTACAGATCACTGGCAGATGCTGGCTACAGACACAGTTATTTCCTGTCTGTGTGGCTGGGGCTGAGAGACCTCCTCCAGCTTGCCCAGGCAGCTAGGCACCACTTTCACATCCAAAAAACTTTCCCTTTCTCCACTCAAGCTATTCTTTCACTATTCTCCTCTACCATAAACCTTAGTTGCAGGGGCCCCTTAAACACTGCCTTCCCGGTCACAAAAATATAAACATTTTTTATGGTTTTAAACAGGAATGTCTCAAAGGCTCTTACAATTAACCTGTGGATGAGCCGCAGCCTATCAGCCATCCTCCTTTAACCTCCAGACCACTCCAGCAGAGCAGGAGACACCTAAGATGATCACAGGAGCTTTTGTCTCAAGTTTTCAGGCACCTGCAAACACATGTGGCACACTGCACACCTTGAGACCCTCACCTAGAAACCTCATCACTGAGAAGATGTGGGGGAAAGTAACATCTTCTATATTTCCTATGTGTGATAGCATTTAAATAAAGCAAAATAATTAAAAGTTTACCTACATCACTTCAAACTACAAAACTGATGCAAGTGCCGACACTATTCTCTTGTTAGATGTGACGTTTCTGGAAAGCATCCCTGGACACATATGTGTGATTACACATCTCAAGGCTTTGCTTCCACATCACAAGTCACAAAAACCTTTAAGTTAAAACTTTTCTCATAGCCCCCTCAAATTTAGTTCAATAGAATAGTTCTTTTTCATTCATAATTGAGTTTTCAGTTTGCAAAAAGACTTTCCATGTTAATATCAGTGCATTTGTTTAACGCCACAATAATGTACAACACTCAGCCACAGACAGGTCAATGGCTCTGACTCAGTCACACTGATGTCCATGTTCACAGCTTTTTATGTGCTCTGACAGTGCTGGCTGGTCAAGGAGAAAAACATGACCAAAATGGAGGATGAAATTTTCTTCTTTTTCTACCACGAGTTATGTTCACTGAAGATGTAGACTGAGATTTTTGCAATCAGAGCAGCCCATGTGTACAGATTTGTGTGGATTCTGCACCTGAGGTAAGTTCCATATTACCATATAATCTGTTGTTCTCCCAGAAAGTCATTTATTTGTAAATCTCATTGCTTAACTTGCAACAAGTAACATGTTATATCTCATACTTTACAGTGGGTGATGTTAAATAGTAACATGACAATGAATCATTCTTCCTTTCTTTGGGCCGTGGCCGTAATTTTAGGGTGATTCTAATTAATCAGAAAGATTCATAGTTCACTTGTAGATGCTCACAGTTTATATTTTGTAAAGGGAAAGTCAATGCCCCAAACAAGACTTGAAATCATCACCAGGCAAAGTCAAGGAGATGTTGATCAACCCCATAGTGTACTGCCACGCTCACTACCCATGCAGAAAACTTACTCCTCTTGCCAGCAGCTCCCAGCCTAAAAAATATTAATATTCATCAGAACTGCCACACTTGTCTACTGAAATTAATCAGTACATCATAATTAGCCAGAGCTTTGCACATTTTAGCACACATTTTAATAATTCACAGAAAGTGACCTGAAGAATTTGAAGCCAAAAAAGGAAGATACCAAAGGCTGCATTTTAAATGCGACATTTTGGCATGTAGAGGCAGACAAGCCCAAAATATGAGTTCTTAAAGCCATTGCCTTTTCCCAGACTTACCGAAGGGCTGAGGCTGGAAGGGAGCCCTGGAGGTCCTCTTGCCTACCCTCTGCTCATGCAGAGCCACCCAGACCGGGCTGCCTGGAACCTTGTCCAGGTGACCTGAGAACATCTGCACGGATGGAGACTTCACCGTCAGACTTACACAGGAAGGAAGGTAAAAAAACTGAAATACCTCCCCAGGTTAAGATCTCCAGAGCTACAGATGCTGTGAACATCTCTGAGCCTCATGCCACTGTCCACCCCACAGCACCCCCTCATCTGCCCTGTGCCACAGATGCTAATGCCATTCCCCAAAACCCAGATACATTTTCTCATCTCAGGAAGGTCATGATCATTGTCTATAAACTCTTAATTTTTAATTAATAATAATACTTTACCAAAGTCAATTGTTTTACCATAGCAGAAAACTTTCCAACTCATTTGCAGCCACATCTTTTTGCAGTATCTCCATTTATCACCCCTAGATTTTCACCATTTATACAGTACTTGCAAGTCTACTGGGAATTTTTTACCAGTTTAATTTTTTTCCCAATTTTCCACAGTCCCACCACCACTGATGATAACTGACCCCCACGGCCTTCTGCTTCAGCACCCAAATGCCCTTTCCCCTGCTGCCCCCAGCTCAGGGCCATCCCTCCTCCACACGGTGCCTATTGCCAGCACTAATGAGCCGCAGTTGGCTCCAGCTCCACTGTGATGGATGGGCTCCACAACAGAAAACTGCCAGTTCACTGCTCATAAACCTTCCAGCTGGATCCTTCTAGAAAATGGCAGTGGAGAGAGTCACACTACTGAGGATATTTTTTACTGCCTGTACTTTTCCCTGTTTGTCCACCATTACTTCTGCTTTCAAAGGAAAACTGGATTCTTTACACTTTAGCTATGGTTTGATGCAGAGTCTTCTGGTGCTGTGCAGATGACAAGTGGAGTAAACGAACGGGAAATTCCCACTATTTGGCTCTACATTGATTCTGAAATGAGATATAGATGAGCTGATGACTAGAATGATGAATAGATAGATAGGCTGATGCAATATTTTAGGCTAAAGCAGGTTTACAAAGCAATTTTCTTTGGCAAATAAATTTTCCCCAAAGGAGAAAGAGAACTGGATTTACCTGTACTGGTTAGCACAGATATTAGCTAATTATGCCTCAACATTCTCTGCAGACTTTACTGGGGAGACTGTATCAATGTATCTGTGAAATCCAAAATTTTGATTCGGTCAGAAAGTTCACTGAGCAAAAACTACATTATCTCACCAGTGCTGATGGAGTGATGCTTACTGATGCTGTCCCAAGAGATTAGACTTAATACAAACAGATTCACATAAGGAAGTACAAAATCTAACCTGCTGGAGAGTCTAAGCTGTTAACATTTTCATTTCTTCATTTCTGGAATGGTTTTTTTTTTACATCTTTTTCAAACAGTGAGAAAAACAATATTAACTTGTCATTACTGATAGTAAAATCTCATGTTTATAACTTTATGTGATATTCCTTAATCTCTTTGCTTGAAAACAAAGTCTGCTTTTGCTTACCTGTAAATGGGTTAGTGTTTTCAAACATGTCCATCCATCAGGAGCTTTCAAACTTGGGGCTTGAGTATCTACAACAGTGCAAAATAATATTAAAAACTAGTTTGTAAATTTGGGCAAAGAACTAGGAATTTCTCAAAATTTTCTTCTTTCCCTTTGAGGCATCTATCTTCAAGGCATTCAGGGGGGATCCTTCTTCGTTGCCAGGAAGATCAGAGTTGCCTCCTCTCTGATAGAGAATTGCCCAAGGTACTTTGGGATGTGGAAACAGGTTAGTTGTGTGGGTAAAGTATGCTCAGCCCTCACTTGAGTATTATTGTACGATAATGGCATGTTTTGGCACTTCTGACAGCTGAGTTATTTCATCAAAATAACATTTGAATTCAAGTAAATTCGACCATTAAATTCAGTGTATTATTTACCTCCCGGTTAGAGCTGACACAGATCCCAGCAAGTCGGGTGTTACTGCATCATTTTGCAATTATTTCTCTTGACAGGTTGAAGGTGTCTTCACGCATGATAAATACTTAGTGACTTTCTTCTCTTTTCATTTGATTACCTCGTCATTCTGCTTGATTGAGAGCCTGATACCTACCAAAAGCCAGATCAGCAGCCTGTGGACTCAGCGTTGCCGTAACCTTTGAAGCAAGAGCCTGGACCTATGGCCAGGCTGTCCAAACCTCCCTGCTTCCCTCATCTCACCCCCTTCCTCCACCATGCCCATCAGAGACCTGAAGCTACTCACTTCAGAGGCATTTTTGCTTAAATGTTTTCAGCTTCTCCTCTGTATTAAAGATGAGAAATCCATGATCATGATTAAAATATGTTCACCTTTCCTCTGCAATCTTTGCTTGGACATTTTATTTCATTCTTTCCATAGTAGTTTATGCTTCTAGCGAGGATCTGATTTTCTCCTTTTCAGCTAATACAGGTGAAGATTTGTGCAGTGCTCACTTGGTGGGTAGGCAAGCTCATGCCAGAAGCCAGCTAAGCATTTTCACAAATAACAAAGCCCTAGAAGTGAAGTTACTTCAGATCTCCTGAAGTGCACAAGCTTGTGCCTTGATAAACACAATTTCCACAACAGGACAATGCTCACTGTATCATTGGAAATGATCCTGCTGCAGGATCAGCACCCCCAAAATTTCCATTTCCACCCAGAGGCACACAAGATGCCCCAGCCAGGACAGCAACAGTTGACCTGGGTGCTTCATGGTGGAGCTGCAAATCAGCTTGGTGGCTTTTTATTCAGAGGCATATGAAAATAACTGGCCCGTGTTTGTCTGCAGTACCTGATGCCAGGTCAGGATGACAGACTCCTTCCTCAGTGCCTCACTGGCCCTATTTACCCTCCATCACACCCACATACCAAAGCTGACTTCAACTAGCAATGGGACTTCCATGAACATAGGAAGGTAAGGAAATATAGGACAGAAGACGGCAAAAAAATCAAAACTGAGGTAAACAATTACCTGGGAAAGGAAAGCTGCCGAGGACAACAGTTAGCAGAAGGACAGGTTGAAATACCATTGGAAGATGGACAGCTGCAAAGAGAAGGAAACTGCCTGTACATTGCTTTTTTTTTTTTTGCATTTTTTTAAAATAAATGAAGCATAAAACCATCGATTAGCATGTGGGCAGAAGAGTCACAGCTTGATCCACATCCCAAACCTGGTTAATAAGACCTGAACTGAAACAGGGTCGGCTGACACAGCCGTTCGCTGTGAAACAGCTAAATGCCTAGCAACGACTTCCAGCCTGCGAAGCATGAACTGAAGGTGAAGAAAATCTGGAAGACTCGGATACACTGCTAGAAAGCTCAGGATCAGAGAAGTTGGATGTGCAGCCTGCTGCCCACCGTGCTCTGCGTGTATCTACAGCCGAAAGCAACGCAGGGACCAGAGTGCGAGCAGAGTGGAGAATAAGCTGGATATGCAGCCAGAGCAGCTGCTGCCTTCTCCTTTGCAGGGTGGCATGGGTTTTATTAAATATTAAGAAACAGATGAGGCCATGCCAGCACTTCTTGGATTTCTCTGTCATTGGTGTTTGCAGAGCTGCCTGGGTAAAGATAAAATGAGCTATTTGCAGCACACCACTGCATGACAGGCTTATACGAGACAGCAGATCAATTCCAGTCTAGAATTGGTGTAAATTTAAAGAAAATCTTAATTCTAATTAATGGCATGTTCTAGATATGCTCAATAATAAAGCAGTGAATAAAGCCTGACCCATCATCATAGATTTAATTCATCCCAACAGTTGCTCCTGAGGTCAGGGCAGTTTGCTCTAGTTACAGGTCTTCCCTTCATGATTTTCTTGGCTATAGGATTTGGCAGTAGTGTGCTGAGAAGATACCTCATTATTAGTAATCATTATACCCTGGGCTGCAGTTTTATTCCTGAGAGACCAGAAAAGGTTATCCAGCCATCGGCGATCTCTGTCTCCTTCCCCGAGAGCGTGCTAAATCTTTGCAGAAAAATAATATGCTATTAAACATGACATTAATTAAGTGAAGGGTAATCATTACTTTCTCCTATGTTGAGAACTTTGAAGATCTCTACCATATGTTTAGGCTTTATTCTCCCTTATAATTCAACAGTAAAAAACCCTGCATAATTTACAAGTGCTAATAAAAATGCATAAATGTTTTCATAATTGTTGGAAAGTTATAGTACAATCAAATTTACAGTACAATCAGATCATTGAGGGAGCAACAGTTTCACAGCAATTTTCAATGCTGGCATTTCCATGTTTTAAAGTTACGTTTATCATAACTTAATGTGTTGTTATTATAATAGATGAGCATGTCAAAACTCAGTGCTAATGTGAAATCACTAGGATTCTTTTTTCTCCTTTTTGGGAGTAAAACTTTTGTTTGAGGTTGAATTTATTACTTTGTTATTCAAAGCCTGATCTATTTAAAGCAGACAGAGGTGAATGTTTGACATTTTTGTCCTAGATTTTGCAGGAAATTGTGGGCTTTTTCATGTTAACTTACCAAGCATCCTTCCCACAGCAAAACATAACTTTCTGCCATACTTTTCTCAAGTAGAGAGATTTTGAATTTACTTTTTAAAAAAATATTCTGTAGCTGCATTTCCTCTTCCAAGCATGTTCTGTTTCCAGCTCACACAAGCTCTGTAGCTTTATATTAAGTCCTTCGACTCAGACAAGAGGGGAAGGGGAGACCTCCTCCTTCACACTAGCACTTATGTGAATAAACACATGGAGCTGATTTCTCCGATCTCCCCCAGCCCAGGACAGGATCAGAGCTGCAATTTAAGCAACAATATTAATTTGGACAAGATAATAGATTAAAATTCAAATTATTAATGTAATAGCAAAATAAACCACATCAGTTTACAGGAATGTTGGAATTCTTTAACATTATGGCATTAGTTAGATATTTCTATTCAGATGGTGGTGGTTCTGTGGAGTGGGGTCATTTCTGTATGGGAAAAGTGACCATGTCAAGACAATGGGAGCCTCCAGGAGAGTCAGGAGACAGTGGGGAGTGGGTGGCCTGGTTATGTGTGGCAGGAGGGGTCAGTGGAGATAAGGAACTCCACACACACATACACACATGGGGCTGGGGTTGCAGGACTGTCTCACACCTGGTAAAACAGAGTTGGATGTCAGAAATCTTTCATTTCTGGAAAGCGGAGCTGCACAAGGAAGTGTAAGGAGGCTGTTCAATGCTTGATTGCTTGGTGATAAAACTTCAAACAAATCAATAGCTGGTGAAAAAGTCTACAAACTACAAAAGCAGAAATGTTTCCCCAAAAAAATCAGCAAGGAAGACATCCTGGCAGGCTGATGCCAGGCTTCTGCCCTGGACACCCACCACCCCACCAGCCCCAGCAGGATCCCCAACATAAAGCCCATCATAGGCTTCAAATGCTCCAAAATATTGCACTGCACATAAATGAAGAAAGAACAAACTCCTTTCGGATCAAACAAGAAAGGAAGTCCTGCATCAAAGGTGCACATAGCAGCCAGACCGATGGTTGCAGATGAAATCCCAAAGGAAAGAAAAGAAGCTAATTACATCCAGAGTGTCTTACCAGGGGCAAAAGAGGTGACATTGGTCACAGCAGCTACATCTCAAGTTCCCAGTGACTACCGCACACATCCTCGCTATGGGAAATAGCGTTAAAAAAAAAAAAAAAAAAAAAAGACAAATACAGCCCACACACTACACCAGAAGCTTTTCCTTAGTTTCCTTCTCTTCATATGGTTTCTCCTGCTTTTCAACAAAAAAAACCCCAATATATAAATAAAGTGCTCTTACTACGCAGGAAACGTCCCCAGGCTGGGCTGTTACTCCGTCCATAGGCTCCAAGTGCCATCTTGTGTTCACACGCTGCATTTCAGGGAAGTTTTCACCCATGTTCATCCAAACACCAGCTCCTGCACGCCGTGGAAGTGCTTGTTGAGGCTTTTGAGGTTTTTAACACTGAATTAATTGCATATTGAAATGCCATCAAAGCCATTTAATTAAAAAAACAATACAGCTGCACATTATATAAATGGGAGCTGCTTAAGCAATAAATTCTTGGTTCTTACCTTGCACGGTCGCTGTAAAGCCCACTCCCATTCCAACCCCTCTGCTGGATGCAGGTATGGCTGTGAATGTCATCGCCATCTTCACCACTCAAAAGGACGCTTCTCAGTGTAATTAACATTGCATGAAAATTTTATTTTGCAGGTGGGAATCAGGAGAAGCCAGAGGGAGTTGAAATTGTGGGTTTGCAGAAAAATTATGGGTTATAGCAATGAGCAGCTCAGGAAGTAAAGTCAGATTTCCTGGAAAGGCACAGCTAAGGTAAATTAAAAACCTCAATAAGCTAAAGTGTTCCATCTTGAGATGGTCATATGGTATGCTAGAAAAGTTTCAACATTTAACAATTTACCCACATTTTACAAGGAAAAGAGATAGAAAGCTAAATCAGAATTCAGTCTTTCAGTGAAGATCAAAGCAAACGATTCAGTCGGTAGCATACTGTATTTTTAAGAAACCAGTGTACAGCACAAAACCTTTCCTCTCTGGCTTACTGTAGAAGTGAAGAGTCCTTGCGCTGTCCATTGTCTTTGGTGACCTCCTGGAGCCCAGGGTGCCCTTAGGCCCAGCTAGCAGCCATGAGCACCACGAATCAGAATTCCCTTTTCCCCTCAAGTTTCTGATAAAAGTTATCACCATCTTATGGTTATGGAATAAACTGAGAATCTAATGCTCTAACCAACTACACAAAAATGCTGGTTTTGGAAGAAAGACAGTAACATGCAAGTATATATACCCTCATTTATCAGGCAAGCTCCCTGCCTGCTTATTTACAGTGAATTATTTAACAAACTATCAGAAAGGTATTTCTTCTCCTAATTACAGGTTTGCATCAAAACCCTCTCCAGAAGGACATGAAGGGAACCAAGACTGATGTCAGGACAGAGATCTCTGCATAACATTCTTATGCCTATGTCATGCATAGTAAGAGATCAGGAGATCTTCATGGTCCCTTTTTGCTTCATAAACTATTAATAAATTTATTGAAGATTCAGATTTATGAAAAAAAATTAACACAGATGAAAAAACTATGGAAAAACTATTCACTATGTACAGACTTGTAAAGTCTCCTGAAAATGATTAGCAGTTATATATTTTGGGGTAGAACTGTTTCTCGAAGGTTACAAAATTTGTTCTTCAGACCGAGTCACCTGGAGTCCCACCTCTTGCCTTTTTGTACACCACAGCCCGCAGTTATGGGCAGTACAGTGTTTTTACCAAGCATGGTGCTATGTTTCAGCGTGTCACACTAGGTTTGGGCCAAGACCTGCTGAAACAAAGCGAAAAGCTCCCTCTGACTTGCGTGGGTTTGCATCAGGCACATGTCTCTGTAGGCTACCCAAGCTCCCAGACACAATTCGCCTTTTACGACCCCTGCAAGCCTTTTTTTCCTCCACAGATGAGGTATTCTGCTCCCAATACTGCAAGATCAACAGGTGAAACTCCACCCAAAGAGCCATGTAGTGCCAGTGCTTGCTCTTAGACACAAAGGCACCTTTCTTGAAAGAAACAGCACCTAGAGTTGTATCCAACTTCATTTCAGGTCAGCAATAATATCCCTGTCAAACTGGCACCTTGCCCTGGGAGAGGGTGCAATGTCTTCTGAAGATGAGGGAGGTGGAGAATGGGTGATAGCAATCAGACTGGAAGTAGCTTATTAAAAGAGAAGAGGTTTTACTGTTATTTGTCCACATCTCAGAAACTCAGTTCATCTTTATCAGCCAAGCTATTGAGCACAGGTGCTGTGACCCTCCGTGGGGCCACACAGGACACAGAAGGAGCACGAGAGCCATGTACATAGACACCAACTCCTAACAGATACATAAGAGGTTCACCATAGCACTTGGCCCAGCAGTGGCAAAGAATACAAAGATGAAAGACAAATTGAATAAAGAAAACTTAGACTGAATAGAAGAAAAACAACAATAATATGAAATCATCTGGAAAAAACCAAAAGAGATCCCAATGTCTGTATGCAATGAGTGGAACAGTGTACAGCAGTTTGTGCACTGACATAGGAATGGATGAGATTAAATAACAATTTAAATAATATTAAATAAGTTTTCAGTGTTGGTTGCAGAAGGTATACTGTCTACAGAAATTATTGTTATTTCTGTTCCTGAGCTACTGTACTTGGGCTGGATAGCTTTTTTTATCTTTGCTAGCTCTGTAGGCCCAAGCAGGTGCTGGACCACAAGCAATATTTAAGAGTCAGGATGCAAAGCGATTCCTCCACTTTTAGCTAGTGAGGAAGCGTGATGCAAAATCATTTCTTAATATACCTTCCACTTCAATGAAGGTGGGTCAAGTTAAGAGCACTTCAGACTGCAAAATAGCACCTAACTTTATACTTCACTGAAGTCTTCGCTTCTAATTGAAAACATAATGCATAATAGGTGTGCTATGGTTCTAAAAAAATTACATCAGGACTAGTAGTGATAGCTCTATAACAAATAATTAGCAGAAATAAAAAAAATAAGTCAAATTTGGAATCCACATATAAAAAACTATGCCACATATGATGTTCCATAGTCAGATGTAACTTATTTACTGTTTGTCCCTACTCTACATACTGTTTTCTTTCATTTTGTATGTATGTAAATAATATATCCTTAACTTTACCTATCCATAACTAATAGACTTCATAAACTATCAGGTGTTGCCCTCTTTTCCTATCAGTAAGGTCAGAATCTGAAACGATCCTGTGAACTGGTTGAAGGGAAGAAGTCAGAGAGTTGTGATCAATGGGACAGAGTCCAGTTAGAGGTCTGTATCCAGTGGAATCCCTCAGAGGTCAGTACTGGGACCAATGATAGTCAATATATTCATCAATGACCTGGACGAGGGAACAGAGCGCACTGTCAGCAAGTTTGCTGATGACACAAAACTGGGAGGAGTGGCAGACACTCCAGAAGGCTGTGCTGCCATTCAGTGAGATCTGGACAGATTGGAGAGTTGGGCAGGGAGAAATTTAATGAAATTAAACAAAAGCAAATGCAGAGTCTTGCATCTGGGAAAGAACAACCCCGTGCATCAGTATAGGTTGGGGACTGACCTCTTAGGGAGCAGCACCGCAGAAAGGGATCTGGAGGTCCTGGTGGACAGCAGGATGACCATGAGCCAGCACTGTGCCCTTGTGGCCAAGAAGGCCAATGGCATCCTGGGGTGTATGAGAAGAGGGGTGGTTGTAGGTCAAGAGAGGTTCTCCTCCCCCTCTACTCTGCCCTGGTGAGACCACATTTGGAATATTGTGTTCAGTTCTGGGCTCCTCAGTTCAAGAAGGACAGGAACTGCTGGAGAGAGTCCAGCACAGAACCACAAAGATGATGGAGAGAGTGGAGCATCTCCCTTATGAGGAGCGGCTGAGGAAGCTGGGTCTCTTTAGCTTGGAGAAGAGGAGACTGAGGGGTGACCTCCTTAGTGTTTATAAATTTGTAAAGGGCGAGCGTCAGGAGGAAGGAGCCAGGCTTTTCTCAGTGACGTCAAATGATAGGACAAGGGACAATGGGTGCAAGCTGTAACATGGGAGGCTCCATGTAAAGATAAGGAAAAACTTTTTCACTGTGAGGGTGACAGAGCACTGGCTCAGGCTGCCCAGAGAGGTTTTGGAGTCTCCTTCTCTGGAGACATTCAAAACCCACCTGGATGTATTCCTGTGTGACCTGATCTAGGTGATCCTGCTCTGACAGGGGGGTTGGACTTGATGATCTTTTGAGGTCCCTTCCAACTCTTAATATTCTGTGATTCTGTGATCAAGTTTCCATAAAAATCCCCATTGAGGTGCCCTTCCTCAGGCTTCATTGAATATGCAAGTCACTAAGTAATAATTGTTGTAATAATAACTGTTAAAAGACCAAGCAAAACCAGAGGCTTAGAGCTACTGCACATTTTTCAAGAAAAAGTATCTGTAGTGTTTGCTTTCAAACCCTTTAATCGTTTACCCCTGTAGAAAAGATGTTTTCTTGCCATGTACATACGTGATACAAGAATAAACCTTTCCATCTTGGAAAAAAATAATCTTGCAATTAATCCTTAATCCTTTTAATAATCCTTCTGCAGCAAATGAAATCTCTAGGGATTAAAGTAGTACTTGTTACTCACTTCGCAAGGTCACAAACCCAAGTGAGGTTAATGGCAATTAATCGCTGAAGAATGTGTATTTCCAGTACATTGGTTTATCTATCTGTGTGAGCATTTCCAGGCTGTGTGTAACTGAATATTTCTGATGCAGATGCACCCTCCCAACGAAAAAAAAATTCAGAAAAACATTTGAAAAATCCATGAACATGCTGAACAGCACTGATTAGTGCAATAGCACTTGCTGCTTTGAGCAGAACATTGAGTTCATTTTTGGTAATAATGATCCCATCACTCCTTTGCTGACAACAGGTGCCCCAGATACATTTCTTTTTATTTTCCTCATAATTCTTCCAAAATGAAGCTCCACAGTATCTGCCTGTGATTTGGAGTGACAGACTGACAGGTGTTGTCAGCAAGGTGCCTAACGACAGCGAGATTTGTTTGTCTTTTAATGGTATTCAATAAGGCATAAAAGCAAGACAAAGCAGCAGCAAGTGAAGACTGAGGAAGCCTTTGGCAAGGCAGCCTTGCAAAATGTAAACCCTACCCCCAATATTTTGATTAGGCAATAAAGAGCATTGTCTATACAGTTGCTTTTTAATATGCTGTCACCGATCTGATTGCTTATCACCGTTAGGGAAGTGGGCGCCACTGAATGCACACATTGCAGTTTATGCTCAGCGATCTTAAGCATAAAGCCTCATGGAAGTTAAAATGAGGCAAAAAAACCCCAAACACCTACTTCAGCCACTTTAGCACAGAGCTGTGGTTAAGCATCTGGCTACCAGTCTATTCAAGCATTTGTTTTGCATAAAGGAAATGCTGATTAAAAACATAATAACTCCTCCTTCTAGCTTTCCTCAAGCTTACTGACAGTAATAAACTCTAGTTCATAACCACATGGCTTTCATTGTAAATAAAAGAAAAAAAGCAGCAGATAACGTTATCTGTCTACTTGAAAATAAAAGAAAACTAAATTACAAGTGTTCCTATCTAGTTGTTATATGCTTAAGGCTAATGAACCTCCAGCCATTTCATGTCACCTGCAGAACACCCGAAAAGGGAAAATGTCCCGGAGATCAGCCTGGCTGACAGAGGCTAACGGTATAGCAACATAAGCTTCTGACAGCACATAAATGCAGCACTTGGTTGCAGGAAATTAAGATTTCTTTTCTTCTCCTCACAACAGAACAACATTGTCCTTCCCCAAAAACATTTCCATTTATAGGGCATACTTATTCCCCTTCATCCAGCTGTTCCCCTTCTTGCATTTGCAAAAGGATTTTGCTCACAGTGTTGTTGTAGTCATGACCTATGATGAGTTCCCACCCCATTTTCATCTCACCTGCCGGAACAGTCAGAAATTTGGGCTGCTGTCCTGTGCCCTGGGTGAGCTGTGTGGGTCAGGTAGATGGGAACAAGTGCAAACACCATTACCCTTTCACTGGGCCAACCTTCAGTTCCAATTGGGCTTGTATAAAACATGTTGACACCTGAAACAAGAAAATTCTATTTCACTTTACCTGAACAGTCACATTTACCATTGCATTTGTTCTTTCTGCTCATTAATGTTAGACTTCCACATAAATTATTATTCTAATCAAGTAAAATCCTCACACATCATTGAAGCTCAGGAGCAATGCAATAAGCATCATTTTTTGATATCAAGATGTCAAACAGGTTTATAAATACAGTTTTCCATTATCTATTGCTTTTTAAGAGGGTTTTTTTTCCTTTGTTAAGTAAAATCCACTTTTAACTCCAAACTATCAGCTCTTACCCCCGAAGCATGAGGAAGGGTGGACAGGAATCAGCAGCTATATTCAGTCCTGTGAAGGGAACCTATTTCATGAGAAATCGTTGTATTCTCTGAAGGAAAGAATGGATGAAAAGAAGAAAGCTGCACAATAGACAGCAAAGAAAATCCTTGTTATTCCTAATACATAGCAGACCTTGCTCAATAGTTCACTGTGTGAAAAGTTAAATGCGACCTTTGTGTTTCTGCCAAGGTCGGTGAATGCTGGTCATACAAGTTAAAGTTGCCTGGGGCTTATTTTACCTTACACAGCAAAAAATTCATTTAAGAAATATGAAAACTTTAGAAAAAAATAAGTGATGCAAGTTGAAATGTTTGGACCAGCTCTACATCATTTTAATTTTTACCTTCTCTGAGATCCGTCACTTGGGAATCCTTGCTTTCCAAGGCTAGAAATGCAAGTTTGTACAGATTTTGGAAGGTGCTTCCCAAGGCCAAGTTCCTGGTTGGGACTCTGCTCCAAAGAAGCCCTGTCCTCAATCCCCTGCCTGTGCTTCAGGCCATCGTTTATCTCACTGGAAAAAATTCCTGTGTTTAAGTGTGTTTTCAGTACAGAGAGAAGTAGAACATGAATAACTGACCAGTCAGGAATCTGCCAAGTTTTCTGTACTTTTTACTGTCTGTGTAGAATTGATTTATCTAAGTGCAAACAGAAAAATGGACAATTTAATCAGACAGCTTTCGCCATCGTAAAATTTGGATGGGACAACTTGCATGTGAAAATAAGAACTCCTAAGTGCTATTGCTCATCCCTCAAGCTTACCCTGACCCAAGCCCTTTTTTAAGGTTCAGAAAGGTCTGATAAAGTGGTAATTTTCTTTTTACATTCACTTTTACACTTTCAGGTTCTGGCTGAGATCAGAAGACAGTGAGCTGAAATACCATGACAGGACATTACTGTGGCCTCAAATAGAAGTCCCATCACTTTTTCTTTTTTCTTTTTCTTTTTTTTTTGAAAGAGGGGTGGTTATTATAAGGTTGCAAGCCCTAATTCACAGTTACAAGAGATAGTTGCAACTAGCCAGAAACTGGGTGTCTACTACTACCTAAAGTGAATCCAAAGTCAAAATTTGCAAAGACACATCTAGGGTTTCTTACTAAAAATTTGTGCAGCATTTTTATTTTTGACTTAATATTATATTCCATGGGCATGCATCTTAATTGGAACTGGACTTCAGAAATCCATACATGGAGGAAAAGAACATATAGGCAGACACTCCTATCACTATATGATATCAGCACTTTGGATAATGCTGCTTTCACGGGTGAGTTTATCATCACTTCCAAGTGAACATTTCCAAGGTTCTTCTCTCTCTTGACCTTGACTCTGATGAATTCCTCTTATCTGTGCCTTACAATCATTTCCTTCTTCGTCTATTGCAATTCCACCGTTTATGGGCTTCCTATTTTTAGAGAGAGAGGGTTATAACTCAACCATAAAATTTTCCTCCAGCTCGGCCATAGAACAGATTCTCAGCCCAAAAGCAGTTTGAAATAAATATTAAAGAAATTTGTGGATGTTGTAAGTTGAAGTTTACTATCTTCAGAAGTATTTGTTTACTTCTGTAACTCAAAGGTAGTATTGATTTTTTAATTAAATCATACAGATCAGCGAAGTTCTTTCTAATAATAATTTAAAGTTGAAAATGTTAGATCAAAGGTAAGACCTAGAAATCCATTTCTAGGTTTTCTTTTCTTCAGACAGCATTTCATATTTCCCTATCACATTGCCTTTGTATTGAGATAATCAATACTGAGGAGCACTTGGGAAGAAAGCTTAGCAGAATTTATGACAAAGACCAGATAATATTTTTCCCCTTGAGCATTTCCATATGGCTCAGAAGGACATGATATTTAGACACAGTTGGACACATCTTGATCTGTTACCCTGTGGAAACGTTCACTGATGTGCTTGAACTCCATCCCACCTGCTCCGCCACCTCCATCATGTCGCTCCCCAGTGATGTGCTATTTCAAGTGCAAAGAGAGGAACATATTTTGCTTTTCCAGGACTTAGTTCTCTTTGTTTGAAAACTGGGGAAGCTGGGTTTTGTTTTCAACAAAGTTGGGTTTTGTTTTTTGGGGTTTTTTGTTTGTTTGGGGTTTTTCGGTTTTGTTTTGAGGTTTTTTTGCAGTGTATTCAGAGGCTATTTGCGAACACTGACATGTTCACAGGTTGCTCCCATGGTGCTGCCTGCTGTCTGCAGTCACTGTTTCTCAAGACAGCCTTCGTCTGCACCCCTCTTAGACAAAATGGGTCAGGTGTACCTAGAATACGCTGGCTCTTTGTTGCTGTCCTAATTAACAATATTTCCAGTTATATTACTAGTTTCATGCAATACGGTGATTTGATCAAACTTCTTCTGGAGGAGTCATGTCATAGTGGAAGAGTAATGTCATGGAAAAGTCTCAGTTCGTATTTAAACAAAGTCTAACCAGCAGGGTGATGGGGAAAAGACTGAAAATCCAAACCCTAAAGGCTAAAAACTTCAAGCTGCTTTAATGTCCAATAATTAGAAACTAATTCTCATTATTGTTAAATAACTGATGATTCAAGAAGGATTTTCCATGTGTTTGAACATTCAGAATCATAGAACAGCCCAGGTTGGAAGGGACCTTGATATATCATCTGATATATGGGGAACATGGAAAACAGCTTAGATAAGATTTCATACACCATGTCCAACCGCATCTTGAAAACCTCCACTGATGGAAACCAGATAAGCAAAACAAAATTATTACTAAAGTGGAGAGGTACGCTTTTGATTAGGTCTTTCAGGATGGTATCACGTTAAAGCAATGTCATACTGTAAGGACTTGTTGAAAGTGCATCTTATACCAAAGTAAATTCTGTTCGACACCCAAAAAGAGAAAATGGAATTGAAATGTGAATTTAGTTGATATATGAATCATCATTTTCTGCCTAGGCATATAGCGTGGAGAGGAAATTGTAGAACAAGGTGCTAGTAGAAAACAGGAGATTAAAATAAGCCAAAATTATGGTGACTACACATTTCATCAATGTCTAAACATGGCACTTAGAGCAGTTACCCTATTCCACAGCATGACCCACACTGCTGGTGCTATGTAAGTACTCATTTATCTGGGAGTGTAAGTATCTAGTAGACTGAATACATTAACTTCCATGTAAAAGAAGGACTCATTCTTATCATTGGTGGACTTTAGGTATGTATCATAGAATAATTTGGTTGGAAGAGACCTTTAAGATCTTCAAGTCCTACCATAACCTGTCCACCACTAAGCCATGTTTCTAAGCACCTCATCTATGTATCTTTTAAATACCTCCAAGGATGATGACTCCACCACTTCCCTGGGCAGCCCGTTCCAGCCCCTGATAACCATTTCAGTGAAGAAATTTTTCCAAATATCCAATCTAAACCTCCTCTGGTGCAACTTGAGGCCATTTCGTCTCATCCTATCACTTGTTACTTAGGAGAAGAGACCAGCTGCCACCTTGCTACAATCTCCTTTCAGAGAGTTGTAGAGGGCGATAAGGTCTCCCTTCAGTCTCCTCTTCTCCAAGCTAAACAAACCCAGAATGAGATTATACAATTTATTTCCTTGCAGTAGAAATAAGGTACAAGCTTCACTCCTAGTACAGAAGAAACTGATTTTACATTGAAGTACACATTCCTAAAACTAATTAATTTTTAACTGTTGAACGTTAAATTGAATTTCATGATAGGACACTTTACAGAGTAGAAAACTTACTAACATTTAAGAGTAGAAAACTTTTTCTGTATTCATTTCCGTTATTTGGATTAGAATGAGTTTAGATTTGAATTTAAAAAAATCATAATGATTTTAAGTGCATAATTTGAAATTTATCCACTTTTTCACTGGAAGCACCATACATCCTGCATTTCAGCATCATTAGGGGCTCAAGAAATGATGCATCAAGAAGCTAAGGCTTGGACTGTGTTCAGTCACAGATCCATGAGTAAGCATTGTTATTTTTTGTCAAAACCTCGGTTAGTATTTCTTCTGAACAGATCTCAACAGTCTATTCTCCATTCGTGCCATTATCCAATGTAGCTTCTAATGGGTTATGTCGGTCAGTCCATGCTACGGTTTAGAAAGCGAATTTCTGTAGCTAAAGCAAAAGAACACAAAAACATTCACATGCTGAGCTGAATACAAGAAAAATACAACCCAAGGAACTTCAATAAAGAACTGCACTCCAAAATCATTATTTTTCTATTTAACTAGGGCTTCATAATGTCATTAAAAATTTAGGTCAAGCACATGATGTCCAAAAGTTCTCAAATAATACAAGGATAAAATTATCTGCTAGTAATTTATGTCCACCAGTGGGTAGCAGCAGGTAGTAGTTAATTGACAGGTGGCTTATCTTTAATTATTCTTCTATATCCTCCTTACCAGCCATATTAGAGTGAATACACAAAAACATACCTAAATACTGTTGAGACCAATGTAAAAAGAATATTCAGAAATGGTGATATTCTTAGTTTAATCCCTATTTTGCACAAGAAGCTCTGCAAAATCCTTTTTTCTATGCTGAATACATGATGTTTTCCGAGATACACACAGGACTACACATTCTATGATTTTGCTCCCACAAATATAGAATTCAATGCAACTCTACCTTTTTTGTGTTTCTACTATTCTACTTTCTGTGTTAGATTCTTTCTGCTTTTTCTGAAAAGCAAAAAACAAAAAAAGTTTTATGGTTTATGGCTTGAGGTACTGCAGCTAGTTATGAGTAACTCATAGATGCTCCACAGCCTCTAAAACTACAAAACTATTCTTGGCCTTTCTGCAAATTTCTTTGGAGACTGAGGACATTTTGACCCAGCAGCAGCAGATGGCCGTTAGCTACAGCAGTGATACCAGAGTTTCACATTTCATTATTGCAAAGTTCAACTCTAAGAAATTGCTTTTTTCCTTGTTAGGAAGAGCTATAGCTTCTCCTTAACCACACTAGCCCCAAGACCAACAGTATATCACTTCATTACACCTGCTCCTTCATTCACGAGATTCAGTTTCCAGAATATACTGCCTGCGACAACAACAGCATTTTAATGTTGTCTTGGTGTCTCCATACTGCAGAGAGGTGATGGCAGCCACCCATGACCAGGGATGGCCTCTCTGTGCCAGACAGACATGATGCAGGACCTTCTCAATTAGCAAAATTACTTATGAGTGGCACATAGAGCCCAACTCAATGCAATAGGTGCTGCCTAATGCTGGACAAAATCACTGCTCTGCAGAGGCAGAGAGATTTCACCTCCCGTGTTGAGGGAGAGTTCCCAGGAGAATAGAATCTCAATTAAAAGTGGCTTTTCTTTAGTGGATCTGTTTGAACATAACCTTTTCAGGCTAAATACTGCTACCAGAGCTAAGCAAAACTGTTTATTCCCAGGCTGCAAAACGAGAACAAAATGTTGCAACACCGTATTTTTATGGTCTTGAGCAAACACTAAGAGAGAGTCTGAAAACTCTTGCAGGCTTTGGACTAATATCTGCATTCAGAACTCCATTTTATGGTAGCCAAATGGTCTTGCACTTTTCCTGTACCAGTTGATTACATCTGATAGCATAAATAAACAGTTTTATTTTATTTCTCCATCCATTCATACATATATAAGGGCTTATCTAGGATGAGTATTTCTCTCAATTCATATCATGATATGGATTCAAAACTGTGACCCACATGGAAGTATAAAACAGCCCCAGCAATTTAAGATCATTATTCAGAGCTAACAAGGGATTAACTGAGGGTCAGAATAGCAGTCCTCTACTGAGATACTGCCTATCTTTACTTATTAAGCACCAGTAGCTATATACATATGGTTAATACAAATATTGATGTTTCATTTTGGGATGTGACAATCGACTGTGCAGATGTACCAGGCACAAAACATCCTCAGCATGAGATGAGCTTCAGCGGAACGTGATTTTCTCCGTGGTCCCTATCCCAAAGAGACTTCAGTCTCCCTACCCCTGAGACCCTTGATGTTCAACAGGAATGTGTGATGGGACATCACACCCCTTACCTCTCTGAAGGCTCACCGCAGAAATAATTTTGTTGTGGTTCATAAATACTGGGAGTGCTCGGGAGGTCTGCCCTATGAACAGAAATAAAGTGAAATTAAAAACCGTCTTAATGCAGGGATAATTTTTTCAGCTCTGCTTTAACAAAACTTTGTAGCAATGACAAAAAGGGAAAACTTTAAGACTGGAAAACAAGATCATATAATGATGCTGAGTTAGCAAGAGCATAAAGCAAAACAAGATAACTGATTTTCCAATTGGATTTAATTTGGAGAGTTTAAGACTTAAATAAAGATAAAATTGTGGAAACTTACTGGAGCCAGAAACCATTAGTAGACTCTAACACTATATTAGTTTAAAGGGATTCTGTCAAGTGCAATTTTAGCATTTTATTTTTTTTCCATGTAATTAATATCTCTGCAATATTAGTTACACTTCCTTTGAAGCTGGAAAATAGTGTTTACTTTCTTATCTTCACTGACATTGAACTTTCCTTCACATCTTCTATGGGGATATGACGCAGTGGTCTCATTTAAGCCATAGTTTGGTTTATTTGTTTATTGGGCACCAGCGTGACCAATGGTATTCCTCATTCCTACGTTCCCAGGGATGTGTGTGATGCTTTGTAAGCAGACGGAGCCTGTCCCAGGTTTTAGGACACTGATAGTGAAGAAAACAATCTCGTGAGAATACACTTTGGAAACTCTTCATACCACAGAATCACAGAATTGTTGAGGCTGGAAAAGACCTCTGAGATCATCAAGTCCAGCCTATGACCTAACGCTACCACATCAGCTAGACCATGGCACTGAGTGCCACATCCAGCCTTGCCTTAAACACCTCCAGGGATGGTGACTCCACCACTTCCCTGAGCAGTCCATTCCAATGCCTGATCACCCTCTCCGTGAAAAAGTGCTTTCTAATATCCAGCCTAAACCTCCTCTGGTGCAGCTTCAAGCTATGCCCTCTCGTCTTGTCACCGGTTGCCTGCGAGAAGAGCCCGATCCCCACCTGACTACAACCTCCCTTCAGGTAGTTGTAGAGAGTGATAAGGTCTCCCCTGAGTCTCTTCCAGGCTAAACAACCCCAGTTCCCTTAGCCTTTCATTATAAGGCTTTCCCTCTAGTCCCTTCACCAGCCTCGTTGCTCTCCTCTGGGCCTGCTCCAGCACCTCAATATCCTTCTTGAAGTGATGGGCCCAGAACTGTACACAGTACTTGAGGTGAGGCCTCACCAGTGCTGAGTACAAAGGGAGAATTACATCCCTACTCCTGCTGGCCACACTATTCCTGATACAGGCCAGGATGCCATTGGCCTTCCAGGCCTCTTAGACACACTGTTGGCTCATGTTCAATCAAACCAAATCTCTGTTAGCACCACTGCAAAAAACTATTAATACTAACAAAAATGATCAATAATAAATGGGAAATATTTTGAGCGTGGCCATATAGGGTTACCTCCTCTGGAGGGAGGGACTGGCTTTAAAATCCTTTCCCTCCAGCAGTATCTTTGCACCATAGAGGACAGCCCAATGCTCTGGTCTTCCTCTCAGGGCATTAAACTCACACAAGTTCGCCCAACAGCAGCTCAAAAGATGACAAATGCATAGATTTGTGTCAGCATAGGCATGTACACACATAGGCATATAGACCTATGTATAAACCAATACCTTTTATATTGCTGAACATTATTGTCATAACACTTCTGTGGCACAAGACTCAGTTGCCTAGGGTTTGGATGCTGGAGGAAGACACACACTCCTCCCCATGAGCAGCTCTGTTACTCGTAGCCTATAGGGCTGAAATCATGCAATAATCAACTTCAGTTTTGTTTCATCTTATTGACTGACCCTAATTTTCCTTTTATTTCGCTAACTTTCCCATCACTTCAGTTGCTAGTGGGATACAGAGAATTAAGGAACAGCTTACGGTGCCTGACTCCCACAAGGTCCCAATCAAAGTTGCTTCATCTGGGCAAATGATGACTTATTAAATGTGCCACACTGACAGGAAAGCTGCTAAATCTGCAAATGAGAATGTGTCTGAGCAGCAACCCGTGAGTGGTGCCAGTCAGTTTTCCAGAGTCAGGGACCAAGACTTAGAGTCAAACATGGATATAAATAAGTTTTGCTGTAATTAGCATTTCCAATGGCATGTGCGATTCCCCTCTTCAACATTGTGGTATCACTCTTCTGGTTTTAACATTGCTCTCATTAAAAATAAAGACCTTGCTATAACAAGACTGCAAAGTGGAAGACTAAGTTTAATTTCCTTATTTTTGCCATGGACTTGGAGGTCCTTCAGTGTATGCATTAGCTGCCTTCATGAGATGAGCATCTGTAAAACTGTTAACAGAAAATTTCCTTTCCTTACCATCTTCCCATAAGCGATATTCATTTCTTGTTATACAATGAGCATACTGAGAGTCTCTGAAATCAGTGTAGATTTCTGCTACCATGACACAGAAGAATAACCTTTGTTTATGTGGTCAGATTTAATTATTCAGACAGCAAAACAATCTGAAAAATCCACAGCCACTGTTAGATGCAGAAGAAAAGCCACTGGTGCTACATGTGTTTGTGCCTGGTGCACTTCAGAAACAGCTGGGACTTGTTAAAACAGATTATTCAAACATCAAGAATGATCCAGGAAAACTTTAAGTCTATTTATACTTATGATGCTTTTATGGTACTTAAAGAATCAAAAAATGTTATGCCATAAGTTAGTACATTTTATCTGCAATAGATTTTATATCACTTATTTTATAACATCAATTCATACAGACATCTCTCTCTCTCAAAGCAAAGTTGCTTTGAATAATTTTAAACATCTTTATCCTTCCAGTAATCATTTATTACACATCCTGCATTTTTAGAAAGCACTCTCAATTAGAGTTTATTTTATGCTCTCTGTGCAATACTTTAAATGGTGGCTGTGCCAGAAAGATCTGAGAAGTATCTACAAGCAACATATTACTGTAACTGTCCCAATTGCACACAGTTTATTGCCTGTCTAAACCTCAATTCTTCGTATGCAGAAACCATTGAAGTCAATTGGGCTCCATATGGACTCTCTACACTGACCTAAATCTATTCCCACTGACGCTAATGGTAAAACTCCCAGGGCCAATCCTAAGTACTTTTGAAAGTCAGTTTGTAAACACTGGCATTTAAAGGAACATTTTCCACAGGGTCATATATGGCTTTAGCACTTGCTTTAAGCTAAAACTTGGCATACGAGATTTCTTCACCAGAGACTATTCTTCTAGCAAAACTCAAACTTACTCGTTCCTCTGTTCTTCAGAATTGAAGTTGTCAGTTTTGTGCTTAAAGTAAGAAGCAGAGTTTATTAGTTTAAGTGTCTTCAAAAAGACTGTATGAGCGTGTTTAATCACACACAAAAATTACAAGTCATCACAGAAATTACAGGCTCAAATTTTTAGCCACACAGAGGAAATTCTCAGCTGTTTCTATTTTGTATGGTCTTACTCCTACCCACACCTGTGGACTCATGGACCTTTACCTCAACTCATATTCCACCAAAGATCAACACTTATCTTCACAACTTGAGACCACAAATAAACATGCCAGAACAAATGAGAAACTTCAAGACAATTTTAGCCTGTAGATAGTGAATATGCAAGTGGGGAAGGGAAGTCAGGCTGTCTTTTCTAAGGTAGGACAAAGGAAATCTTTGAATTCAGACATTTTAAGAAACATAAAGGTAGCTTAACCTACAGTTATCGTCATTGCAACATATCATATGTTCAGTTCTGGGCCCCTCACTATAAGAAGGATGTTCAGATTCTGGAGCGTGTTCAGAGAAGAGCCACAAGGATGGTGAGGGGTCTGGAGAACAAGCCTGATGAGGAGCGGCTGAGGGAACTGGGCTTGTTTAGCCTGGAGAAGAGAAGGCTGAGGGGAGACCTCATCACCACCTACAACTGCCTCAAGGGAGGTTGTGGAGAGGTGGGTGCTGGTCTCTTCTCTCAGGTGATGGGGGATAGAACAAGGGGAAACAGCACCAAGCTGTGCCAAGGGAGGTTCAGGTTAGAGACAAGGAGGAAGTTCTTTACTGAGAGGGTCGTCAGAAGCTGGCACAGGCTGCCCAGGGAGGTGGTGGAGTCACCATCCCTGGATGTATTTAAAGAGCGGGTAGATGAGGTACTTAAGGATATGGTTTAGGGGGTAGACAGGAACGGTTGGACGTGATGATCTCAGAGGGCTTTTCCAACCGAGCGATTCTGTGATTCTGTGATATCATAAACATATCTTTTTTTTTCTTTTTTGTCTTACCTATAGCTTGCAAGTCCTTATTGAGCTACTCATCTTCCTAGAGGTAGTGACATGCAGACTGAGTTACACTGTTTAATTACCACTCAGTTTATTACCTGAAAGCCACTATATAAGGTAACAGCATTCAGTATTTGTATATGACTTATGTTTGCCACATTTTGAAAGAGAATTTATCCAATGGCTTACTATTGGAAGATCTACTCATTTGAAAACAGGAATTAAACGCCTGCCTCCCACTGAAAAGTAACAGCATTGGGATGTTCAGCTCCCATTCATGTCTCTGGAAATCTCCCAGTTTTCCTCTTTTTGGAATGGAGACCTTTGCAAGACACCACTTGCAGGTGCCACCACCACAGTACTCATATTTTGAACTCTGTTAATATGGCATTGCTTGAGCAGACAGATATTAGTGTTACCCAGCCACCTGTTCTTGCTCCAGGAAAACTTGCCAACCATCAGGATTGCTCGGCTCACCAGCTCAGTTAAAAAGCTGACTGATTAAAAACAATTTATTTATTGGTTTTGCAAACCCCAGGGGCACTCAACTCAACCTCTGAGAAGTCACAACCCTTCCTCTTTTTAATCTAACCCCAAACAACAACAACAAAATAATAATAATAAGTGACATGTTTATGTCAGCAATTGCAATCCATTACCGCAAGCTCCCCAAGTGCTGCAAGCTGCCATGAGACACTTCAATGCAAGGGGTTCTCATCCTCACCAGAGGCTGTAAGAAAGCAGAGTAAGAACTGACAAAAGCTTGGAGGAAAGCAACAGTGATAAGCTTAAAGTATAACTAGAACTCTTTGCAGGAGAGCTTTTATCAATATTATTTTGACAGGCAGGGGAAAAAGGAGATAGTTGGTCAGCCCCTGTCCGCAGGTGCAAAGAGAAGGAAGGACAGAGCAAACCATGTTTCACCTACAGCATTCCATCCCTAATCACAGCATGGTTTGGGTTGGAAGGGACCTTAAAGCTCCCCTAGTCCAAACCCCTGCCATGGGCAGGGACACCTCCCACCAAACCAGGCTGCTCAGAGCCCCGTCCAACCTGGCCTTGAACACTGCCAGGGAGGGGGGCACCCACAACTTCCCTGGGCAACCTGTGCCAGTGCCTCACCATCCTCATAGTGAAGAATACTAATATGATTAGAAAATCTGTTTAATCAACAAAGATTATCACAGAATGATATAGTCGTGTTATGGTGTCCAACTACAGATATCTGTTATTTTGTATAAATCCCACATTTTCACAGAAAAGTTAAATGATTCCAACTTCTCTGCAGGAGAATAAATTTTTAGGAAGATTCAGGTCAAAAGGGTAGCAATGCAGCAGGGCCTGAGAGATACAAAAGGATAAAAAAGCATGAAGGAGTTTGTCTGTTCAGTAACCCCAACACTGCTGCATTTCAGCCTTCCTACTTCTGCTGGCAGCAGCTCTGCCCTGCATGGAGAGGAATGAGGTGGCTGGGACAGAGAGAAAATGCTACTGAATCACAGAGCTGGGATAAAGCATTTTTCAAATATAATTTCACAGAAAAAAAAATGCAGTTGGGGAGAGGATAAGGACTTGGCTAGAATTGGAAATGAGATATGGTGCTCTAAAGAAATGGAAAAATGCTGAAGAATTTCTTTTTTTTTTCTTCCAAATATTTCAATATTTCATTCCCAAATAACACTGCACATCACTTCCCAGCAGCCCGTCTTCCCAAGCAGGCATGACTTCTACCTATGGCAGCAAACAGGGAGCTCGCAGAAGCCATTTGACCATTGCGGAAGGTGTTGGTGTGAGTGCATAGGCTGTGCTGGGCACCCGAAGCTGCTCCAGGCTCCACATAGAGGGATTAAACCAGAAGCTATTACAGATTTCCCAGAAGAGAGAGACTTTTTTCTGCAGCACTTTCACGCAATTGCAATCGTCACAATGCTCACATTGATCTCAACACAGCTGCTGAGGGCCGTGCTTGTTAGTCGGTCCCTTCCCATACCCCAGGAGACTCGAGGAGATAGGTACTCGACATAGCAGCAAACCCTCCAACAAGCTCCTTGGAAAGATGAGGGGTGGCCATTCACAGGCTCTCTGAAAATCCTTCGTTAGCACAAGGACTAGGAGAGATCCTAAATTCAGGGTTTATGCAGTGCCCAAAAGAGATTTATGATTGCCTTTATTGTTTGACTATATCTGTGTAATAATGACAACAATTATATTTAGCAACAACTTATTCTGCATTCTGCAAACTTTAAGCCCTTGTATGAAGTTAGGATTCAATATATATACTGATAAATTACATGAAGTTAGTATCTCAATATGTCAAGCAATGGGCAGTCTGATCTCTAGTAGTGCTTAAACTACAAGATGCTGCTTTCACTACTCATTGTCCCCATGTGGGAGGTGATGACAGAGATGACTGCTATGACCTTGAATTTCTAGCCACAAAACAGTCTTTGGCTGTCAGCTTGCCCGAAGCTGCTGCAGCAAATGAAGAGATCAGCTCCTTCTTCAGCAGACTTCAGCATCAGCACAGGGAACACCCTCCACTGCACTAAGACATTGCAGCAGCAATTTTCTGACAACGAAACCAGAGAACAATCACTACCTGGCCTGGATCAAAAAACGACAGTCAGTGAAAGGCACTAAAAGAGCCAGAAAATCAAGAGGTTAAAGTTTAGCCTACTCCAAGAGGTCCATTTTCCTGAATCTACTGCACAGATCATAGCTTAGATCGATAAACATTTGTATGTACCTCGCCTTTACAAGATGCTCAAGCATTGGCAAGTACAACTGTGTTGTTAACTAAATGGTATTCAAATGCAAACTCCAAGGCATTGTGAAATGCTTTATTTTTAATACCATTGGGATAGTATACTAATGGTAATGGATATTCACTCGGTGTGAATATCCTACTCGATGAAAAAATCAAAAAAATACCGTCATTCAACTGGTATTTAAAATCCACTATTTTCTCCTGGCTTATGAAAATAATTTTCATTAAAGGAGTTACACTGCTAGAAGCATTTGGCTTCTAGAAAGAACTATAATTTAAATCTGATTCTGCAAGCAATCTCATTGCAAGAGCACATCTGGAGCATTTTTAAATGTGCTGAGTGCTGACATAATTAAATAGCCTCTGAAACCATTGATTCAGTCTCTACAGCTGGGATGCTGCGAGACGGGCATGTAGCTTGTTCTATCACTCATAAAACACAATTGTTTGATCTCATCTCGGTGAAGCAGACAAGGAAGAGAGGGAATAAATGAAAGAACTCTGCTTTTCCCTCGATTTTTAAAACTGAAGGGACAACCTACAACTTTGATGCACCATGTACTTTGTTTTGTCAGATGGCTGCTGCTGTAAAATAGGAAATATTTTTTTTCTGAGAAAAGAGAGGATAAATGAAAAGTAAAAGGGAAGGAAAAACAAGAAAAATGAAATGCAAAGCATGTAAAATAAAATTTGAACAACCAGGAAAAATGATAAGAAGCCTCCTGCAAGGATCATGTCCTGCTGCCATTATGGCTAAATCATCACCATCAACATAAAGCCGTCTTCCCTGCAATGTTCCTAAATAAAATTTAAAATAATACACACCTGAGAAGAGACAAGAATGGGGAAAAATAATTTGCTTATTTTATGCTTTTCCTGCAAGAGTTCTCTGTATTTATTATACAGTAATATATGGTTATAATTTCATAACTTCAAAACTATTTCTAACACAATCATTTCTATATTATACTGAGATTTACAGAAATATCTGGAGGGGAACTGAGAGTGCGGTCCACTTCTTCAACAGAATAAGGACCTATTCCTGCCACAAAGAGCTAATGTATACCACTTGTTATAAACTACCCTATAAACAGGCCTACTCTCATCAACTTACCTCGTTAATCCAAGCTTGTTAATTAATTATCTTGCTCCTCAGAGCATAGTTACCCAACCTATTGGCTTTAAGAGATGGTTTTCCTTGTAGCACCAGCCCTCTTGGTTTGGGTCCCTCCTGGCTTTGAAGGCTGCACATGGAGAAGGTAGCATCCAGCCTTGAAGGACCAGCAGCCCCTTCATCACAGCCGGGGCTCACCACAAATTTTCCCCCTTGTAAAAAAGCAAACCATATTTAATAGTGAGGAAAAGCATCTAAACACAAACATTCAGCAAACAAGTATGTGCTTACCTCTGTAAGGAATTAACGCAGCATCAAGATTCACACACACATATTTAAATATACATATTTGTGGAATCAGGGTCTAAAATGAGTAACAAATTTCATATGATAACTTTAGGTCTTCAAATAAAATCCAAACCCATAGAAGACTTCCATGAGTCAGGATTTTCATCATGTATTCAAGATCTAACACAAAATGGTGAAGAACAACACTGCTACTGTATAAGAAACATCACATTCTACTGGTGAAACACTATTATGAAGAAAAGTCATTGGTACGTTTAGGGTGCTGTAGTCAAAATTAAGAAAAAGTCTGGTAAGAGGCACTGGAGGAAAGGCTGAAATGTAAAGCAAACCCCAAAAGTGCTGGCTATGCAGGCAGGAGATATCCAATTCCACTCCCCAAAAAGCCCTCACTCAGGAAAACAAACAGCCCCAGACAGACATTAATCCCAGTCACTGCAGCACATTTCGGGTACTGAGGTGGTTACCATAGTATAACACCAAAACAGCCAACATCACAGCTGAACCCTAAGCCTCAGAGAGGAGCGGATTTCAGCGTCAGAGTGAAGCCAAGCACATAGTGGTACCCAGGAGTGATGAGGTAGGTTCAAAACTCACTCCTGGGTGAGTTTTGAAAAGCAGGGGTGAAAGTCCCTGGAGAATGAAAAATCAAGGTGTGCATGACCCAAGACAGTGAGTCCCACCTATCTCTAAGAAGAAGGTCTGCTTCCAAGCATTTAAATTACTGTAATGATAACCCTAACAGATATTCACCTGCTGCTAAGCTATTGTATGCCAGGCATTGAAGAAATATTTGTTTAAAACTAACCTGCAGTTTATTTTTTGAGAGTTGCAGAAATTTACTAAGTCATTGGTCTGGTATATCTTAAAATAAAAATATAGAAGCAGATTGTAATTTATCAGTAAAGTTGCAGTAAGATTCAGACAATGTATCAGCCGATAGGGGCTGGTAAAAGACTTGCAACTCCAGGGTGTATCAAGCCAGATTGCATATTAAAAAAAAGTGACTCAAAAAGTTAGAAGAAGGTAAACAATTTTTTAAAAACAGCTGGTTTGTCTTTCTATCAGTCCTTGGTAAATGCAGAAGAGCTGAATCATTAGGTGCCAAACATTAGTGCTGAGCAGGCTTCGAGCGTGCAGCAGACTGCAAATACCCAATGATTTGCTTTTTCTGCACCATTGCCACCTAAGCGGATGACAAAAAAGAATTAATAATTAAGGGTAATTATCTGACTGAACACTTTTTAATATGCTGAAATCAGGCCTGTGCTGTTTATGAATAGCTTATGGCTCTTCCTCTCCCGAGCACACTGCTTCCCCATGCTGCTTCCCCATGCGGGAAGGCGAGGGGAGGGAAACATTGGGGGGGGGAGGAAAGAATGGCATATGCTAACCTTATCATTTTGACTTGTTTTGACTGGACACTTAATCTTACCTCTCATGAATGCCACATTCTTCTTCTCCATATGCCACTTTCCCTCAGCTGCTCACCAGCCCTGAATGCCAGAGGTTATGGGAATGGAAAAAACACTTCCTAATTAAAGAGTCATTTGGCAATATGTGCTGTAATTTTACTGCCTTGGTTCTTTCCTTTCTATATACAGCTAGTGTGGGAATAACTTTCGCTCAATAAAATCTCAACAAAGGGATGACAAACCTGTTAAAATAAAACTTTGATTTGTGACCTTTATAGTAAAAACGATCCACTCTCTTTCCAGTTTTGTTAGTGAAAAAAAAACCCAAACAAAAAAAAAACACATGCTGTGAAAGGTTAAGAGATTGGAAATAGACACCTTGACTAGAGCTCCTCAGAGAAATACCTATGGACATGGCAGCAAGGATCAAGTGGCATTGACTGGTGCCCAGGTGGAGAGTTTCTCACAAAGCCTCAGCATCCTGGTAAATACCTTTGCCTAAAGCACTCTGGTGACTTTTCCCGCCTGGGGCTCCAGCATCACTTCAGAAGTGTGAGGAAGACAAAAAACTCAGGAAAACAAGATTGTGTTAAGTTATTTCTGTTGGTGTGCCAGCTGATGGCTCTTGACGTGGGTGCACAGAGAGACCTTGCTGCATTCATCAGTACAGTAACTATCAAAAAATAGTGATCCTAGGCATTAATTGATACAGAAGCTACATAGAGATGTATTGGTTTTATGAGACTCAACAGTGCTCACGGCCAGGCTTGCAATATGTGCAGCATAACATGTCTCTGCAGTCTAGGAAACCAACACAGATCCCTAATTTCTGCCATTATTTCTCACATCAAGTGTCCCAGAGGACTCCTGGGTATTTCATCTATGATCTGCTACAATTTTGTGAGCATCGCTGTCAAACATTGAGCCTTCTATTTTGCACCAGTTTTTATGTGGCTTTCGCAGCCTAAGTGGCTTTGCCACTGCCTTTTCAGGTGGCCTCACTTTTCTCATCGTAAACCACAAAAGCTGCATGAAATACCCGAGTGCAGAATTCTAACTCTAATACAAATTACCTGTTGCAAAAACTGCTAGCTGCAGCTGCACACTTGTAGGCAAATCTTTCTGTGCATTAAGTAAGATAATAGGCTGGGATGTACATACATTTTGTATCTGAGTTCTTACAAAATATTCACCACCAATCAGTGTGCAGTCTAGATCTCTTCTATTATTTTCCATTGCCTTTCTGTTAATTTTTATTCCCACCTTTGTGTCCTGTATGTTGGTATCATTAATTTAAATATTATAATTCTTGACCAATGGTCTGGATTTTGCTATCTGTGAAAAGTATTTATATGCTTCACAATAAAGTAAATCATTATTAAAGTATTTTTTTAATGATGTGACATATAATAAAAGCTGTTATGCTTCTATCCCAGGTCACAAAACACTATAATCCAGGTTTACTTCCATCCCCTTTACTTACACATATATCACATATGCACTCTATTAAATGAAAAAACTTTTAGATAAGGGGAAAATTAAACCAAGAACTGAATGAAAAACAAGTAACTTCTGCTACTTATGCCATTGTACAGTGCTTCCTTCTACAGTGAATTTCCAATATCGGAGCAATAATTTCAAGCCAAATCGGACTAGTGGGGTCACCAATCCTCTTTAAGAGACACCATTTCCCAGGAGGGGGGCAGCAGGTTTTATTATGCTCTGTCTCCAGTTAAGCGTTGTGTAAATTATGGGATGAAAACAGATGGTAGTAGTCTTTCTAGATTTGGTTGGAAAAATAGGACTTGCTTAGAATAGTCCCTGGGGCCTTTTCTTGGAGCATTCCTCTACAAGGAGAAACAATTATTTTACTTTTGGCTGCTACTGTCTCCTGCTGAGGGAATACACGTACAGTAATGATGAACTCTGTGAAGGGTGAAATGAATGTTGCTGCTGTTTCAGTATATTCAGTGCTGAAGAGTTTTGGATCCCGTGGCCCTGGCAGAGCTCTGCTAGCTGTAATCACACTCTGGCTTCAGTTTGCTTAAAAGCAATGCTTTATACTGTTACCTGGCTGGAAGGAACCTGGGCTGAGAGCCGCTCAGCAATGAAATCCTTCACAACAAACAGGGCGTGCCCAACATATTGTTTCCCACCACCCTGTGTGACACCAACAATTTATTTTCTAAACTTTATTAGTAAATTGTTCTTAGAATCAGAGTCATTAAGATTGAAAAAGACTCATAAGATCATTAAGTCCAATTGTCAACCCAACACCACCATGTCCACTAAACCATGACTCAAAGTGCCATATCTGCACACTTTCTAAACACCTCCAGGGATGGTGATTCCACCACTTCTCTATGCAGCCTGTTCCAGTGCTTGACCACACTAAATAAATTTTTCCTAATATCCAATCTAACCCTCCCCTGGTGCAACTTGAAGCCATTTCCTTTCATCCCATCGTTTGTGGAACTAGCAGCAGCTGTATTTGCAATAATAACCATGGCTCTGAGTCCAAAAGAACGATGACTCAAATGCAACTCAGACTTACCAAACCTTCAGGTTAGTCAGGTAAGGTCAAGAGACTGGTTGTGACCACCAACCTGTCAGTGACTAAAGGCTAGGACCTTTTCATGGCTTTGCTTTTGAAACCAAGTCATTGTGTCACTAATCTTACTATTTCAATGTTTTTCCTGATATTGGATGTATTTCTGAGTAACCACAGTCCATGCCATTTCCTCAACAATGTGCAGTTTGTCTCTTCCCCTGTTAATTAAAAACCAGCCTTAGTATATATTGAAGATTCTTATAATATTCTATCTCAAGGTTCAAGATTGTTATAATATTCTCTTTCAGACTTCTTTTCCACCACACTCAAGTCACTTAAACTTTTAATTGTGTTTTCCAGGGCTTGATCATTCTTGTGCCTCTCTTCTGGACTCTCCAGTTCCTTTACTTTATTAAAATGAGATGCTCAAACCTGATGTAAGGTGTCTAACACCACACCAGCTCTCACCTCTCTGATGCAAAGCTGAGCAGAAGGCCCGCTTAGCCTCCCCGATAGCCGAGCTTCGCATTAATGCACGCCAGGACATCAGTTACTTTCTCAAGCTGTTGACACTGTTGATTGCATGGTAAGCCCTACTCCTTTTTTCTGCAAAGCTGCTGTCTAGCAAGTTGCTGGTTTTTTCCTGAATTTGAAGGTATTTGGAAGGCCAGCAGTTGACAGCTTGCAAGCAAGGAGGACTTTTGCAAGAGTCACTGGTCCTAATAAAGAAAGGAAGTCAGTGATTTAAGGGAATGAGCATATTTAATTATTTTATATTATTAATTATTATTATATTTGTGGTTTGACGTGGGTTAAAACAGCATATAAAAAAACCTGAATGGAGATACAAGAGAGCATCTCCCACATAGCAGTTATCCTCTACTGTCAGCAGCATCACACTGAGTTTATCAATGAGATCTCTGCCCTGGAAGCAAGTGAGCAACCAGGCCCCATCCACATAGAAAACACAAGTGACAGTGGTGGGTGGGAGACACCGACCAGTCAGCCACCCCTGGGACCCCTAGAGATATAAGGATCCAAAACTGGGACTACACCAGATGAGTCCTAAACCTACCCAGCAAACCAACTATTCTGCTCAGCTATCTGGACATCAGAAATGGATCTGTCCTGCCAAAGGCAGTCAAAAAGTGACTTTGACCTGAGGAGCACCAGTGAAGAAGACAGGGCACAGATGGTGTTAACCTAATCATGCCATGCAAGAGCCTGACCTCACACAGGAACACAAGTGTCTTAAAGATAAAAAGGTGCAAATTAACTGTAGACCAGGGTCCCTATGACTTTTTCCAGATGCAGATTATGAAAACACATTGGATAACAAGACATGAAGAAGTCACCCGAGTACACGATCATCTCGTCTGTACTACCACCATTTCTTTCTCCAGGAGTTTGATAGTATCTATCTAGTGCTATAGATAGTGTTATCTAATAAATGTACATTTTGTGTGCCTGGAAATCCACAGCAAAAGTCATAATTTTGGTTCTGTAAAATAGCTCTCTAGGTGTACTTTGAACAAACAAAACAAAACTTTTCTCCCCAGCGCACCATTCTTCATTGCATGACTTTTTGAAGAGTATCACATTTCTTTGGGGCTAGGCAACTTTCTTCTTTCCCATATTTATGGTAGAGTTTTTTCCCTGAGATTTTTCATTATATTCCTCAAAGAGATGATGTCTGAATTAAGTATTTTTTTAAAGCGAATTATTATAGTGTACAGTACTAAAAAGACACATACCACAAACATTAGCTCACTATCTTAAGATAACAAGAGCTTATAAAACATTGCAAAACTCGGCTATGTACTTTCTAGAATTTTCAGAAAGCTGCTATCTGTCCAGAAGCCCTCCTCAAACTTCATTTATATCAACACACAATGACCTGCTCATCTCAATCAAGTCTGTTCTTAAATTTACACTCAAATGACTCATGATAACCCACTATTTCTATTTGCACATCATTATATGAAATCTCTTCTTTAGCTGCACAAACATTGACACTCTACCAGTTGTCTTTTCCCTGGCTCTCTTCATTTGCAATTGACACCCTTGTGCATTGATGCTGTTCACATCCTTTCCTTTTACAGGCATGCTGAATCCCATTAAAATTCTCAGTGTAGTAGTTCATCCCTCGTTATCTGTTTTTCATGAAGTCAGGCTAGCATTCTTTCACAGAGAATAAGAAAAGAAAGGAGAGCATTATATACCATTTACCACATACTTCTAAAGAAGCTTGCAAAATAGATGTAAAATAAATATCAACAATGACAATTTTCTGCTCACCTTAGAGGTGATCTCATTATTTGGCAATCTGCACAGATACTTTTAACACTTCTTACTTAATGGATGCATCTGATCAAAAGAGTTTCTTTTAATAGGTTTGACTAACACAAGAATATATGCACAAGGCTGGTCACTTATTCAGTGTAAGCACGCAGATTCTTGACCCCAAATCACACAATAATTTCCACTGACCAGTACCTCTGGAGGTTATCTATTCCAACCCCACGCTTTACTACAGTAAAACCGGGTTTCTCAAGTCAGGTAACTTAGCTTTAGCATGGACAAGGTCCAGCCCAAGCACAGACTGACCATGTCAAGGCTTCTGCAGATGACCTGTACCTTGTTCCATAGGTGACACTGCCCTCATATCATCATTTAGGCAGTTGTTCTTTCACCTGATAACTCCTTCCCACCCTGAGAAGGGAATTGGGAAAAGAAAAAAAAGAAAAGGAGACAGGTGTATTGAAATAGAAACAGATATAACAAAATAATAATAATAAAAGCCAATATTAATAACAGTACTAAGTGCACAGAGCTATACTCAGTCAATATAGTGGTCACAATGAGCAGGGGAGTAGGCCTCAGGAGCAGAACAATGGGCAAGACCCTCCAAAGATAACAACCATCGAGAAAATAGAGCACTCCAGTAAACTCTCCAAGTTATATTGAGTATGATGTTTATGGTATGGAATAATTCTTTTGGCCAGCTTGGGTCAGCTGCCCTGAAAATCCCTCCCTTTTGCTTCCCTCCCGAGCTTCTGCACTACCTAATCTCAAAACGGCTGAAGATCTTGATCATAAGCAATGTGCATATCAGTGTTGGTTGAAAACTGAAACAGGGGGTCTTATTAACTTTATTCCCATGATATAGAATATTGTAGGGTTTGCAGAAATACAGCTTTCCTGAATAGGAAACTGATTCTATGATTCTATCCCAGTGAAAGCAGGACACCTCATTATCTTATAAACTGCACATGCTGTTATCCTCAAATGGATATAGCCACTGCTGTACTTTTTATTTGCTGTAGCAGCACCAAGGACAGAGGTATGATCCCCAGGTGTTTGTAGGACTTTTAGCTCTGTGTTCTGCACTGGTGTGTTATCAGCTTGTCATAATTTTTACTGAATTATAAATAAATATGTATTCACTAGCTTAATAAAATTAGTGTTAGAAAAACCAGTAAAGCTTACCTGGAAATCTGTTCTTTGTTTTTCTGTTATTGCTTATCATGCTTCCCTCAGAATAGAGAAGCTTCTCGAGAGCACATACATTTCCATTCAAACGCAATTAATTCTGATCAGGTATACACCAGTTTATGTGCTCCTCGATGCTGATTAGATAGAAGAGTTATCTGTTTGAAATTAAATGTTCAGATTACATTACACTACTTCATGCCATTCATCACAATATGAAAGGAAAACTGTTGTTTTACAAGAAACAGAATTACTGAATGAAACATGCACTGCTATGAAATGTTTCAAGTGTATCTGAGATACTGCTAGGACAATCTAGCAACAAAAAAAATTATTTTATTTGTTTTCTTGCCTATATTCCTTTCACTGAGAAAGAAGTCATGGCAATTAATGAGGATAAAGATAAAGTAATTTGGAAAAGCGGGAGACAGTTTCCCAAAACCACTGAAATTAAAGATACAATGCTGTTACACTTGAAAATATCTCTGATTTGTTATTATCCTTGAAAACTGCTGTTAGCCTCAGGACTTCTTGTACTATCTACATTAAGCATAGGGGATGCTGCAGCTCTGCAACTGAATGCTATGCTGACTTCCGAGCACTGGGGACAGGACAGCAACAAACTTCTGCTAAAGATGGTCCCTTCCCACTTCCCCAGACAAAAGTGCAAACCGCTATTACATTGCTCCACCAGGTACCATAGGCATTTGCCTCCCAAAGAATAACTTCTCTCAGCTTCCTGGGAATGAAAAAAATAAGGCTTGAATTTCTAATAACCTGCTGAAGCTTTTGTCATACTTGCCATGATCCAAACTCCCAGGAAAACAAATTCTTTCTGAGCTCATAGCCCTCAGTTACAATCTCAATGATTTAATTAAAAAGGAAAAGTTTCCTTATACAGCCAGAGGCAGCAGAAAGTATTGGACAGTTAACAAGAAGAGGAAAACAGCTCAAGGATATTGTTAAAAACATCTGGGTAAGAAAAAATGCAAATAATTTAACAAGTTGTGCTAGGAGACCAGACCAAATACAGAATTTTAAACTAGGTCCAGAGCAGAAGCTACTTTCCTTGAGTTTAACCTGAGTTATGGAGGCTCTTTGTGCCATGCTGTTTGAGCTACAGCTGAAAGTACCACCTCTGAAACACTAACAGCATTTTCAACATTAATGTGTGCTAAAAGTGCATTATTCTTGGGAAAAAGTGTCCCTCCTTCTATTATCCAAATCCAGGTTCTTGGGCTTACACATCTAAAACTTCCCATACTTATCAAGAGCAAACAGAACCACCTGAAGTTTGTCTGCCTCTGCAAGGAGGTAAATAAAATTCAACTATTACATTTCCAGAGTCTACCTTCTGCTTTTGTCCTTCTCGCTACATAAGGGGTGGGAAAATTGAGTTCACAGCTCTTATGAAGAACACCACAGTGACAGTGAAAGAAAGGTGTCCTGAGCCAAATACAACTCCTGAAAGACCTCTCTGAGCCACTTATGTCTCTTTGTCAACCAAGGAGCTCTTGTCCTCATACAAATAGAGAAGAAAATAAAGGCCTTAACTTCAGCTGTCATTCAGCTGAAGGAATAAATACCCCATTTCCTCTGGAGCTGAGTGGAGTGTCTTTGTATTAGTCTGAACTCATAACATCAATTATGACTGGAGTATATTAGTTATTCTTCCTCTAAGCTGGAAACCACAGAAGAAAGTCTGGGTTTTAACTCTAACTTCACCAGTGATTTCAACAAGCTAATTTCCAAAAGCCTAAAGGGCCGAGATGTTTATGGATTTAGAAGAGACACTGCACAGATGCTCTCACTAGAAGCCCACTCTTTTTTAAATTATTTTTTTAAGTAAATAAACTTCTAAAATCCTTGTGCGTGTGTGCAGGTTAAAACAGTCAAAGCACAGCAGTTAGTTACTCAGTTTATTTTTAAATTTATAAATAAGATATCATCTTATTTTTCTGTGAGTACAGGCTATGTGCTTTGTGCTCTCATGTTTCGAAGCCTGAAGTAGGAGAAGTTTGCCTTTTCTTAACCTATGCATAGAGATAATTAATCAGGGACATTTAGTCACTCTTTGTCATTCAGGATAATTTACTAGACTGGCACAGAAACTGTGTTTGCACAGGTTGTCTTTTCTGGAGTTGCTCAGGGTTTTTTTCCATGTACGTGTTTTTGTGGGTTTTGGATTGGAGGTATTTTTTAGGTTTTTTTAATAGGTCATCGGTGTGATCCTGATTTAAAACATAAGAACCTCATCTGATTACCAGAAACCATAAAAAATTATCATTAGCAGCTCTGCAACACCTTGAGTCAGGTCCCTTCACACCTGAGGGTAATAACTTCCAGACAGGTTGATTTAGATGCTACCATCCCTTACAGCCTTTCATCTCTGCCTTAATCACCTCAGTCTCAACCTTTTCATTCTTATTAAAAACAGAAAATACATTAGCCGAGTATATCAGACTTCTTGACTTACATAATTATTCTCCTTTCCTATTTGTAGATAAAACCTACCAACTCTCCAGGGTTTTCTTCCCAGCTACTTTTTCTAGACCTCTTTCACTTTGCCTCCTCCTATGACACTCATGCACTGCATTTTGTTTCTACTCAAGTTTACTTGAATGGTTTTTTTCAGTGTCTGTCTTTCAAGTCTGCTCTGAGATACTGTAGCCAAACCCATGATAAACTCATAATTTAAAGCCAAACAAACAAACAGAAACATTTCCTGATATTTTCAGCATTCAAAGCCATCCAGTGGCACAAAAGCACACAAAATCCCATGACTCATCTATGGTCCATTGGAGCCAAATGCCAAGAAATGGCAGAATTGTGTACAATTGCTGTAATGTCAGGATAGCATAGAGAATGTGATCATCTTCAGAAGCCATGGAGATAGCTCAGTGCTGGGTGGAGTCTGTTTTTTCTCCTCAGTCATAACTTCTGCTACATATTCTGTAGAGCTGCTAGGCTGCTATACCACACATACCTTCACAGGCCAACAAAGGCTTGGTTGCATTTCTGATCAATGGGGTTCTTGTATAAGACAGTCAGCAAAATGTGTTTCTGCTGTGAATCAGGATCTCCTAAGGATCAGTATTCATGGAGATGCCTGAAGCAGCTTATTTTCTACTAGTTAGAATTCAAAATTATTAGCATGTATCAGCATTGCACAATGGATGAAGACCTGGCCAAGACTGAATCAGGTTTCACAAGCACCTGTGAAGGATTAATTCCTCTGGCAGTCCTCACCCCTAAACCCACCCACACACAGCTTCATCTATCTGGGAGATTCCCTGGGGTGGGAATACCCACCAGAGAAGGCTGACATGGGATGGAGCTGAATGTGTGGCTGACTAGTAACTCTGATGCTTGAAAACTGGCACATTCCTGAATTCACTCCTTTCTTTTTAACCCCAAATGCTATAAATGCTAGCAACACAAATAATCTTTTTTTTGACCTGTGGGAAGTATTGTCCAGAAAGCAGAGGAAGCTCTTTAATCCAGGGCATGTTCAATGAGGATAGTGGAAAGAACATTTCCTTCAAACAGAGCTTTTTGCAAGGAACACTTTTTGGTAAAACACCAATCTCCAAAGCACCATTATACTGACACACAGACTGCACAACAAGTCTTGCTCACACTTGTTTTACACATTTATAAATTACAACACTTTTATTGTATTTGTTTCTATATGCACCTTAATGGATATACCAAGAAGCCTCTTGCTTGCTGGTATGAAGTCTACCTTTTATGTCCTGAGAGAAATACTAAAATTTAGGTTATTTTTAATGTCATTTTTATTCAGTCTTGACACTGACAACAAAAACAGAATATTGAAGTATTATACTTCTAAAGGGGAGTTTCTACCAAGCAGCTATTCTTGTCCTAGTGTAGTATCTCATTTTCCCAGCTGTTGATTAAAATCCATTTTATTCCACTGGGATACACCCAGTGACACTCCCCTGATACAGAAGAGATAAAAGAAAATAATATATCACTGGCAATGCTCTGAACATTGTTAAAAGCATATATTCAGTACCTAGTTATCTTTTATGTATACAGATATCCGTGGTGACAAATAAGCTATTATGGTATGTGACTGACTGAAAATAGAGAGCAGAAACTAAAAGGAATACTGAATAACCTGATGACCATTTACTGGTCATATTTTACATTATTCCAATAATTTTATGCCCTTTCAGGTTACCCACAAGAGAAAGCAAGCAAGGGAAGAAAACAAGATAGTTTTAATGTGGCTCCAGCTAAAACATGGAGCTAGTTATGGGTTCCTCTTGTAATTCAGCCAACAAACAGTGGGCCTTGGGTTTACCACTGTATAAGGTGGATGCCGTCAGCACCTCCAGCAGTATCAGGAGGCCACCACAGGGCTCAGCAGAAGACAGGATGAGGACCACAGGAAAACAGGGACCAGAGCCCACACTGGGATGAAATACCTAAAAGCAGGGAAAAAAGAGAAAACAATCACATCTCAAGGTCTCAAGGCCTTTGTAATCCCATACTATAACTTCCAAAGGGACAGCAAGAAGAGGCTCCAGGAAAAAAAAAGGCCATGAAACAAGGAAGAGTTAGTAGCTAAGTGGTTTATTCCATTTATTTGCCATTGATTCATCTCACATGGATTATGAAACCAGGCATGTCCTAATATATGACATTCTTCTTGTTACATGCTTACAAAGTTAAACTCAACTTTCCCCTTATTTGTATAGAATTGTCATGCCTGCTCCTAAACAGTGCAAGATGGGAACTTAGCTAGGCGGGTTAGTCAGCATACAACAAACCCACGCAGAGCAGCAGATGTGAGACTAGGAAGAAAAAAGTTTATAAAGGAAGCCAATTTTAGCAGTTAAGTGTAGAACTAAAACAAACTGCGGGGGCAAAATTACTGCAGTCTTGAAGCAAAACTTCTTTTAACTCCTATACCTTTGTTTCTATGGCTAAAAAAAGCACCTAAAAAACCCAAAGCATTTCAAGATCCTAGGTATTCGTATATCTCCATCCAAATAACCAATGTTGACCTTGCTTGTGCATCAACACTGATGAGCTGAACTAGAACAGCAGTTATCAGGACACTGCACGGCCTGATGGCTGCATTAATATGTTGGAGGCTTATCTCTGCTCTTCTGAGCTCAAGGACACTTGTGTACATCTCCAATAAAATACTTACAGCTGAGAGTGAAAGATCCTTCAGCTCCTTCTTGGGTTTCTAACTGGGACTTTTGACATGGGCTTCAAAGGGTCCAAATGTCACAATTAATGACATCCTGCAAATAAACTGAATGTTTGGCATCCAAAAAACATTCTCATCCAATCTCAAAGCAACGCTGAGTTAAAGTTTTTGTTTGACTTGAAATCACATCATGTGTTTTCATGGTTTAGGCCCAGTGCGCAACTGAACACCATGATGTCTCAAAAAAGGGAGGTAGATGAAATAAGGATTGGGAGGGCTTCTCACCACTTAAACAGTCATGAATAAAAAGACAGACTCATCATAGGGAGGAAAACAAAAGCAATTTTAATTTGTTACCAATGACATCAGAGTGGAACAGTGATGTGGAACAGTGTATCTCTACAACCAGATCTTAAAGTCAAAGCACCTTTCCCCCTCTCCTCCCTTCTTCCCAGGCTCAGCTTTGTTCCCGGTCTCTTCACCTCCTCTCCTTGCCTTCTGCCACCGGGGGGATGAGAATAGGGGTTGTAGTCAGTTCTTCCCATGCGGTCTCTGCTGCTCCTTCCTCTGTGGCACCCTTCCCACATGAGAAAAAGGTCCACAAAGCTCCTATCTGGGTCTGCCCACGGTCACAGTTCCCTCACACACAAACTGCTCCAGCACACACTGCCCAGAGTCACGGCTTCTTCGGGGGCAGCCACATTCTCATGTGGATCTGTGCCACCCATGAACTTCTATGGGCTGTGGGTGGGTCAACCTGCACTCTTGCCATGAGTTGCAGGGGGAATGTTGGCTCTGCACCCTCCTCTTACCCCTCTCCTTCCTTCAACTGACCTTGGTGTTTTTTAAAGTTGTTCTCCTCAGGTTCCACTCCTTCCTCCTCTACAGGTCCCTCTGATGGCTCTGAAGAGTTTCTGGCTCTCTCTTTTGGGCTGGAGCGGCAGCAGGGCTTAAGCTTAAGTTGGGGCCTGCCTGGCCCAACCCAGCCAGGCAGGGCTGGGGCCACGCCATCGGCACTTGGAGCTGCACTGGTCATGGCCAGTGCAAGAGAGAGAGAGAGAGAGAGAGAGAGCGCAAGCGAGCGCACTGCAACCCCCCTTTAATACATTAATCCACAGGAACACTGATTGGCTTGGCCCTGGTCAGAGGTGGGTCTGACATTGGGAGCTTTTCAGGTAGCTTCTTACAGGGTTATCTCCGTAGCCCTTCCCCGCTACCAAAAACAAAACCAAAACCCTTCACAGAAAACCCAATACATGTGTTTACTGGACTATTTTACAACAAAATTTCAGCAGTTACTACTCCAATTATATTATAGTTGTATATGGAGACTTGTAAAGGAGAGAATTGAAAAATCCCTGTTAGATCTACCTGTAATCCATGCTCCTGGTAAATTAGCTAAGGATTCAGAGGCCATAGAGACTTCAGGTCTTTTATAGTTTCATTTGACAGTGTAATAAAAAAAAAAATGCATGGGCTTTAAGAATAGAAGTATCAGAGCCACTCTTTTCATTAACTCTTGAAGCTCTCGGTAAAGTTGACTAGAGTTACTTTTGATCTAAGTACTTTTCACCTTCCCATCAATATCTTAGTAGACTTAAGACAACCATATAAAATTTTCTCTTTAGACAGTTGAATCTATAATTACCCAACTGAGATTTCTTTGCAATTTTTTTTGAGAGCATCAGCTACTACCCAGTGCCAAAGATGAGATACTGGTCACATACTGCTGATCTAATCCAAAATCACTGTTCCTTCCACCCAGGAGGTAATAATTCTTTTCATCTTCTTCATTCGTTTCACCTAATCAATCATCAATTCAGGAAAGCTCCTTGAATATTTTTTTGTCTATAATTTACATGGGCAAGCATTTCATATTTAGCTCCCTTAGTAGTTCTTCATGCATCAAGTCATCAATCTCTCTCGTTACTCAATCATTTTTGTTGCTCTTCTGTGAATACCTCCTGGCTTTCCCAAGTCCTTCCAGCATTGGAGTGCTCTGCTGATAATGCAGCATTTCAACTGCACTCTCACAAGAGTTCAGAAGTCAGTAACTCTTCCTTTTTTACCAGGCCTCCAATATCATAATTATTTGCCAGTTAGGGCAACTTTTTCATTCCAAATATTAAATCTGCAGGAGTAGCACATAAAGTTTGAAATTTACTGAATTAATTTTGCAGTGTTTTTAGTGACTATTTTTGAACAATTTATTCTCAGTTAATTTCTAAATTTTTACTGGGGAGTTCGGGTTTGAAAGTAACTGGAAACTTCAAAGCTCAACACCATTGAATTTGCTGCATTTCACCTCAAATAAATGACAAAAGTAATTTGATTTCCATGCAAACACTAGAAAGCATTGTTTATTTTCCAATTCTTCTTGCATATTTTTGCCCAACTCATAGGACATTGTCTTCCTGAATACAGAGTTGCTACCTCCCAAGGATATCAGATGCTAGCAGTCTGTTAACATATATACATATATAGTTTGTGTATGGTGAGGGACCTTAAAGATCATCTGGTCCATCCTCCCTGCCATGGGCAGGGACACCTCCCACTAGATCAGGCAGCTCAAAGCCCTGTCCAATCTGGCCTTGAACACTTCCAGGGAGTGGGCTTCCACAGCTTCTCTGGACAACCTGTGTCAGTGCCTCACCACCCTCACAGTAAATAATTGCTTCCTAATGTCTAATCTAAATCTAGCCCCTTCCAGTTTAATGCCATTACCCATTGTTCTATCACTCCATGCCCTTGTAAACAGTCCCTCCCCAGCTCTCCTGTAGCCCTTTCAGGTACTGGAAGGCCACTATAAGGTCTCCCTGGAGTCTTCTCTTCTCCAGGCTGAACAGCCCCAGGCTCTCAGCCTGGCCTCATAGCAGGGGTGTTCCAGCCCTCCGATCATCTTCGTGGCCCTCCTCTGGACCCACTCCACCAGCTTGATGTCATTCTTATGTTGGAGGCTCCTGAACTGGACAGAGTACTGCAGGTGGGGTCTCACAAGTGCAGCGTAGAGGGATAGAATCACCTCCCTCAACCTGCTGGCCATGCTTCTTTTGATGCAGTCCAGGAGACAGTTGGCCTCCTTAGCTACAAGTGCACATTGCTGGGTCATGTTGAGCTTCTCATGTTTTGAGGGGAAAAGTCAACCCTAAATGGGTGGCAAGGGAGGTCAGGTGCATGCATACAGGTTAGCTGCTTTTCAAGCTAAGTAAATATCAACAACCTACAGAAACCAGACTTCAGCCAGCACAAATTGAGGTTCATGAACCAATACTTTGAACCCTTTACTCATTTAAAGCTTTTAAAAGTTACCTCATCCCTTCCACTCAATAAGTTTTCTGTTTTATTACAAAAAGGTGACAGGTCTTCCCTCCCATTACCAATTACCTGAGCCATTCACTTCTCTCTGATGTATCCTTGCATGAATAAGTTTGTTTCCAGACTTCCTTGTCCTTACTACTTTAACTTAAAATATTTGTCAAACAAGAGCAATTTTCTACTTATGCAGAAGCCAGCTAATTAGTATGGTAGCCTGTCGTTCTGTCACAGTGCCTTGACAAACAATACAGGAGATTAAAGAGCTGCTAATTGGCTGATACTGTTAGCAGCAATTTCATAGCGCTAATGTACCAAGAAAATAATAAAAAGTTGCTTTGATCAGACTATGGAAAAATTAAACAAAATGAGCTTCTGCAAGATGAAGAGTGTTGTCCCACAGAAGAAATCCCATATGCAGGTAGCACTTACAGTATGGGATTAAAGAACACTTCTATTTTATATATATATATAGTAGAAATGCTCTGCCAGCAGAAGAAAGTTTCTTGCAAATCATTCTTGGATTTGGGCACCATTAATGAAAAATAGAGAGAAAAAAAGAAGCTATTATTTGAACACAAATTATGAATGTATTTAAGGATATAGATACAAGAGCTTCTCATAGGACTAGCAAGATCCAGTAGAAGTAGAAAGGTATTCTAAACTATTCCACTGTGAAAGCCTGTGACCAAAAAATTTGCCAATGATTGGCCCAAATCAACCTGAAATATGGCCATTCCCTCCTCAGCCACTGAAGACATGAGTTAGAAAAGATTGCAGATAGTATGTAGAATGTCTTTCAGTTACAATTAATTAAGCAAGAAACGACAAGATAATAAGGGTAATTAACAACATTTGGACTAAGCTAGGATTACAAAAATTAACAGCATTAATTTTGTTACTTTCAGTTAATGTACCCTTAGACAGATTTTAAATGTATGGGTAACAGTAAGGTCAGCAATCAGTGTTACATTCCCATACTTGTCAAACCAATGAGAAAGAAATAAAACATAAGTAGAAGAAAACACATTAGTGAATTATTCTGAAAAATACTGGAGCACTCACTTTTCTTCAGGAGAAAAATGAAACAGAAAGACATAAACATTTACAATTGTACAAACAATACTCACAGCATGGTAAGTATTGGGATACAAAAGCCTAGATGAACTTAAATTCTCTTTTTCATTGCCAAGGCCTTGTTAAATCTTCATATATCTTTTTAAAGCCTGTAACAAGAGACAGTAAATAACCACACTTGGGAAGATGTTGTCTCCTACCATATCTTGATCAGTTCAGCGAATGAGTCATAGATGTTCTTTCACTTCAGATGCTTTCAACTTTGAGTTTTCTGGTTCCTACAGGGAAAACAAGAAAGAAAATAAAACAACTGCCGTGGTTTAGGGCTGGGCTGGCCACTAAATCCTGGACAGACGCTCTCTATTAACCCCTCTCCCCTCCCCAGGAGGGAAGAGAAAAGAGAATAAGGGAGAGAGACTTTACGGGTTGGAAAATAAAACTAACAGGTTTAATAAAACAATAATACTAATACTACAGAATAATATTGTAAATAGAAAAATAATGAAATATATACAAATATGTACAAATATATATATATACAAAACCAATACAAAGTCCTCCCACCGCCCTTCCCCCAGTGATGTATATGTCACCAGAGGCTCTGCAGAGCAGGGCACTGGAAAAAAAGTCCCAAACCGAACTCAGCAGCAGGTGGGAGCAGGATGCAGGAACACACGAATCAGGATCAGAGACAGATGAACTAGCAGGGTCTGCTGAGACTGCGGCCATTGCAGGATGGAGACAGACAGAAGGGTCCGAGATGGAAAGGCTTCACGATAGAAGAAGGCTCAAGACCCTCGTGATCCCTTGGCTTTATACTGAGTATGATGTATGTGGGATGGAATACCTAGTTGGTCAAGTTTTTTTCCGCTTCCACCCCTGTAGGTGCAGACACGGCACCCATGGTGAGACAACTTGGCCTTGAGCTTTATCAGTACACACTGTCTGGGAAAAACATCTTGCTAGTTTTCAGCAAGTTCAGTCACTTAGAAGAGACTGAGTTGAAAAGTAAAATCACTAAATAGAAAATTAGTTCTATTTAGCTCAAACCAGGACATTCTCCTTGATAGGCAGTGCCCACTGCCTCCCAGGAACTGAAATATAAAGAACTAGGTTTTTGGAGTTCCTAAAGTGTTCAGGTATGGATCTTTAATTCTGTGCGAGAGTACTTTTAATTATGAAAACATGTCATGGCAAAAAAGGACAAGTGAGAATGAAATGTGGCAAGTCAGTGCTGTTGTGAAATTTAACGGGTAATCCACCCAGCACCAGTTATTGCAGGAGATAACATGCAGGACCTAATTTTTGTCGACAGAAACACTGAAAGTCAAATAAAAGACAAAGAGGAAAGGACAGAAATTTCTTTCCTGACTTTCTGCTGCAAGTTCTTTCCTTCAGGAGCCAGACATGCAGCCCACATCAAAAGAAAAGATGGCAAGTGGTTGGAAGCATGGTAGACCCAGAGTCTCGCCTGCTTGGCACAGCAGTACTCACTTGGCATTTTTGAGTAGTCAGCAGCAGATAGGACTCTCTGGCAAGACAAAAGAAGAAATTAGTTGCTACATGTTGCTCTTTAGCACCTTCAACTTTAATCCAAGCCACTGCTTTTTTCCCCCCTTAAAAGCCTTGAATCTTCTCCCAGTGTCTCTAAGAAGAAATTAATGTTTATGTGTTTGAAGGGATCCAAATGTTATCATCTGTAGTTCTACAATTTTTCCCTTATTTTCCTGACTGAGTTTAACACATCAATCATTGACACACGATTGTTACTTATTAGAGTAAGTGGTACTGCCTAAAATTATAAGCAAGGAGAATTATCATATCGAATGAGATGCAGCTACAGGGAAAGCTACTGACTTCTTTTCAACTACTTCCCAATTTAAAACACTAATTGAAATCAGCCTACTCCCTGCATCAACAAATGAAAGGTAATTGTGTTGTTCTTTCAACTTTGTGTTCAGAGATTGCACTGATCTTCATTATATTAATAAGTCAAATTATTCCTTCATTTCTGCTAGCTTTGTAAGTAAGGAATTACACAGGAAAGAATGGAATATTATGCTGTGCATTAAATATATCCACTTCTTTTCTCTTGCTTGTTTACCATTAATAGTTATACTTCATCTGTTGCTTAATGAAATTAGTGCTTAAATTATCTTGTGTTGGTTCACAGAATTAATATAGACTTAGATGTAGCTTTTTAAGACAAAATTACAGGATTGGCCAGCAGACCTTTTTCCAAGTTCCCAGAGAAGAAAGAGTTAATTCTTGTAGGCTATGACATACAGATTCATTTCATTGAAATGTAGACAGCTACGCTTGTATAGGCCCATAGATAGTCAATACAGGAGAAGCCTCAGCGTTCAATGAATTTGCAGTAAAAGGGTTAAGTTAAAAGGAAGCAATTGACCGCAAAAGGCTAGGAAACAAGGGGAAAAAAGACATAACTTATAGAAATGCTATAAGCATTCATAATTCTCTTATTGAGTAAAGTATCTAAGAATTACTCGAGCACTGCTATTTCTTTGCTAAATCATCCTGCATACTTGAGCTCACTACTTAAAAAATCTGTTTTAAAATATGGACTATAAATAATGGAATAAATAAATAAATTCAGGAATCATTTGCTGCATGTATTTAACTCAGTATTCTCTATCACATTGGTCCTGGAATTCATTAGTCTTTTTACCCTCCTCCTTTCCCACAAATTGAATTAGACTATTACAGGCAACCCCCAGGGCAAATTTGGCAGCTGCGACAAGTGGAGTCGTCATCTCCGGGCCAGTCTAGGCTGGCTCAGCTGATGACTACAGACTTGTCTGTTGGGCTGGATGGAGATTCATCTACTGCTGAGCTTCTGTGTAGCCTCATATATCAAACCCAAAAAGTAGAGTATGTGGTCTTTCTAACATGCCTGTGTGCACATCTTCACAAACTGTGAGTTACAGTAATAAAATTATTTTCAGAGGACTTTATACTTTCTGCACAGAAGCCCATAATGAAGGAACAGCCATATGACATGTTTTAAAGCTTGTCTCATGCATTGGAACTTTTGACCATGAATTAGAAATAAGATCTGTCACTTCAGCATTAGACATTGTTTTAAAAATGTAATAATTAAAATGTGAAATCACTTACAGACAGTGCAATCCAATGATCATTAAAGACAAAATCATCATAATAGCTATTAAGGGTTTAACTTTTCTGTTAATGACATGTATGAGCGGGCCATGCGTTGCACTCCCCTTAAATACATTAATTTGCAGGAACACTGATTGGCTTGACCCTGGTCAGAGGTGGGTCCGACATTTTAAAGCCATGGAAGCTGTCTAGTAGCTTCTTACAGAGCTATCTCCATAGCCCTCTCCCACTACCAAAAAAACTCAGACCAAAACCCCTCACAGAAAACCCAATACAGACATTTGCTCACACTGAGAGGGTTTGGATGCATTTTGGTGAATAGACTCAGGCTTCAAGTGAGGCTGGTGAATTGGAAAAACCATTATAAAAAAATATAGACAACTGCAAATTTCTACATAAAAAAGGAAAAAAATAATCTGCTGAAATAAAGTATAGGAGTGACTCTTTAGGGAAATTAGAGAGAAAAGAAACTGAGGAATGATTGGATCACAAGCTGAACTTCAACCACAAATGTCCGGCTGCTGCAGGAAAGGCAGGAGTGATTGCAGGATGCAGTGAGTGTGGACCAGTTTGTCCTCCTCAGCAGTGGTGAGGCTTCATCCAGAGTGTGGTAACTGACAACCTGGTGCTGCCAGTCAAGGTGGCTGTGGATCAGCTGGAGAAACGTCAGCGGAGAACAAGAAAAGAGACCAGAGAGCTCAAAAATACAACCTGTGAAGAAGAGTTGGACAAACTGGAGTCACCAAAGCAGAGTGAGAGGGAGAGAAATGAAACCCCTCTCCAGGAGCTTTCATGGTAGAGTGGATGCTCCCAGAGTACTAAAAGGCACTTTCTGAACTAGCTGCCAGCAAAGTTTTGTTGGCAAAGAGTTTTGAGCTTGATGCCCATGTTACCTAAGTCAATCCTTTAATCTGTGCAGAAGATCAAGAGAAAGAAGTGTTCAAACATGCAGTTATTTTAGATACTACATGCAAGAGAAATTCTTGAGGAAGTTGGCTATTTGATTTCCCTAGTAATTGAGTTTTGTTGCAGAAATGTATCTGTATAAAATTCTTGTTCTTTTAAGCAAATGAGAAGAGTCACCTCCAAACCTACCATATTTTAGAAGCATAAGTTCTAACAAAAGAGCAATTAGTCCAACAGTATATGAGCCCTACATGAAAAAAAAAAACTTACTTTATACATAATTTCATTTCTACTATGTTCAATTCTAGTTCTTAGGTTGCCTAAATAATGAGAAAAAAGAGGGAGGTAAAAACTTGTGGAGAACAAAACAGTTTTCTTAAGTATGCCATCCATGGATAATAAAATGTAATATGCAGACTGCAGTAAATTTAACCTCTTATTAATATGAAGGAGAAAAATGAGATGAGTCTGAGAGTGCTGTTCATGAGCATTCATTTAGCATAGATTGCAATTACAAGCTACGCAGCAGTTCCGAGCTGTTCTACTGAGCTATGAACAGTTTGTTTTGCAATTCACAATTTGAAGAACGTAGAACAAGAATAAAAATTATGATCCTTCTTGTTAAATGACTAACAATACAATTTCAAGACATATTAAACGTTAGATAACTAATCCTGTAAAATGCTAAATTCTTCAAGTCCCATTTGAACTCTTAGGGGCTTATTAAACAGCACAATGAATGTCTCTGATCAGGTAAAGGTCCGACTAATTGATGAGACCAAGTCAAACTTCTCTGCCATTAGTTGTTTATCAACGTTCTTTTTTCCCCAGTCAATTAACGTATAATAATGAAGGCTATTTTTTCTCAGCCAGTCACACCATTTGTCACAATATTTCTCAAAACTCTACTAGGATTTTATCATCACTTTTATACGTCATCTTTGTTTTCAGAAGCAGCAAATGATAAATCCTGATTTTATTAGATGCCACATTAGACAGGGTCAGTCACACCACACTGAGTGATGGACATAGGCAAACCCATTGCTGCTTAATCTGCTTCCCTATTTACTGTTTAGAGACACTTTCAAACTTCCAGTTAATCAAAGCTAACACAGACCTTTCTGTTTGATTTCACACATAATTTATAGAAATTGCTGAGAGTAGGGGTCAAGCCACCACCTCCGCAGTCACGGAAGACTAGGATAATTTGCTTTATGTTGAATAACTCAGTCTCAGAGAAAGCTTCCTCTTCATCCCTACCTGAAAAAGCATGAAGACAGACAGCAAACTCTAAGACAAAAATGTTTACTCTCACTAATTCAAAGGAAAAAAGGAGGGTGCTGCATCACAGCTTGGCTTCCTTCCACTAGTGTGCTTGACCTTGCAGGCTACAGAATAAAAAATCCTTGGGACTGTGTTGGTAAATAAACTGATTCAGACTGACACAGTGGTGATGGAAGAAGTGATATACGTAGAACATCAAGCTGTCATTTCTATAAAATTTTATTTTTAAACTAGGGGCACTTTACAAAGTGCCTTAAAACACAGCAATCTTTTAGACAATTTTCTTATGTTATAACATCAAAAACAAAAAGGGATGAAGGCTGTATTCAAGTACTAAAGGACAAAAAAAAGGGTGTTTTGTAAGTCTTTGGTACTGTAATTTCAAATAGGACAGTTGCTATTCATCTAAGATTGGAAACAAATATACGAAATTTGTTATCAGCTTCATAAATGCTTTTACTTAATTTAAACATTCTTATTTAACTTTCAGCATGTACAGCTTCAGTTCAGTTACATTCAACATGCATTCATTTTAAACAGCCTTTAAACCAAAACATGATATAAAAACATCTTTAAGTTCTGGTAATACTTGAGCAAGTAAGCATTCTTGTCCAAATACAAACATCAATTACTTCCAAGAGAAATGCTGAAAAGTACAGTTTTCTCATACAAATAACATTGTAGTTGCTACCTACCATCCTTAATCTCAATGGAGTATAAACACTTCTAAATACTTTAGGCAACAACACACTACATCACCTAATAAGGGATTAACATTCTCTTTAGCTTGAAAAATCTGACATGTATTCTCCTAATCCACATCTGATTTATGGCATTATAGTACCTATCTCACAGGTAAATCTCAATACCTATTTGTAAGTATTTCCTTAGACACCCATGAAAAGTTAGAAAGAAAAGCAAAGTATTGGTATTATTTCAGCTCTAGTAGAGAATTTATTTCTTTACTAGTGATTGAAATTATCAATTATATTAACATTTACAGTTAATTATTGTTAATATAACTGGGATTTATTATTTATGAGTAGGACCTTAGCACTACTTTCAAAATTTGTGTTTATGGCTGTCTACTATGCTTTGAAAATCATCATCATTTTATAATTAACACACAGGTTATTAGACAAATTTAATACTTTAATGCTAATATTTTATGAAAGAGTAAGAGGAAAGACTTTCCTACAAAGTAGCAGTCAGAATTATTTAAATCCAGAGAGTAAGCAATCACATAGTTCATTTTAAGTAAAATAAATTGGTAAGAACTAAGCAGGAGCACTTGGGGCCAGATGGATGGCTCAGAGCTGAGTTATGGAGGGTGCAGCATTATAGTATATATGTCACTCCCTATGTGTGAACTGGGATAATGTACATTCAGCCACAGCAATTGAGACAAAAGTGTAATGGCAATAACTTTTCCTGAATTTTTTATATGATGGGAAAGGCAGAAATGATGTTTTATTATGATGTTAAAAGTTGCATTCCCATGAAGTTAACAAAAATTAGCTGCTGGTGAGTATTCCCTACATGAAAACAAAAATGCTGGGATAGCAAAAGGAACCATCAGTGTTAGAGGAGAAAACAAAGTAGGTAAAGTATTGTTAAATATAACCTTCAGACTAGGGGAGACTATTACTTTAATTGACTGAATGACATTTATAAGGCATCACAGGCAAAGACAAGAAAAACACAGAGATGCTTAATTTTTCTCTTTTCTCTCCCATTACTGACACTAGTCCTAAGGCCAGGAAACTCTTGCAGCAATGTAAAGCAGTGGAGGAGCTTGCATACAAGACAACTAGAAAACAGATTTGGAGCTGATTATCAGCAGGAGCAAATTTTCTCCTGGAAGCTGTAACAACTCAGATCTAAACTTTTGGTTTTCAGCAAAGTACTAGCTCGCAGAATACAAAATAGGTGTTATGAAAACCATAACACCAATGAAAGCAGACACAGCATTACTGAGCAAAAACACAGCAACGGCAAGTAGTTTGTGGAGGCAATGATTATTTCGTCCCTGTCATCTTACACGTCATCACAGAATCACAGAATCACAGAACGTTAGGGATTGGAAGGGACCTCAAAAGCTCCTCCAGTCCAATACCCCTGCCAGAGCAGGAACACCAGATGTGGTTACACAGGAAGGCGTCCAGGCGAGTTTTGAATGTCTCCAGAGAAGGAGACTCCACAACCTCTCTGGGCAGCCTGGTCCAGTGCTCTGTTACCCTCACTGAGAAGAAGTTTCTTCTCAAATTTAAGTGGAACCTCCTGTGTTCCAGTTTGTGTCTGTTACCCCTTGTCTTATCATTGTTTGTCACCGAGAAGAGCCTGGCTCCATCCTCGTGACACTCACCCTTTAAATATTTATAAACATGAATGAAGTCACCCCTCAGTCTCCTCTTCTGCAAACTAAAGACACCCAGCTCCCTCAGCCGCTCCTCATAAGGGAGATGCTCCACTCCCTCCATCATCTTTGTGGCTCTGCGCTGGACTCTCCAGCAGTTCCCTGTCCTTCTTGAACTGAGGGGCCCAGAACTGGACGCAATATTCCAGATGCGGTCTCACCAGGGCAGAGTAGAGGGGGAGGAGAACCTCTCTCGACCTACAACCACCCCCCTCCTGATACACCCCAGGATGCCATTGGCCTTCTTGGCCACAAGGGCACAGTGCTGGCTCATAGATATTCCTTCCAGAGCACGTGTTGCTATGAAAGTCTTACCGCATTACATTTCTTATTTTGCAGAGTAATATCCACTACCATAGTTTTATGTATGTATATAAGGTGTGAGGGCTCATCCAGAGGAAAGGAGGATGGAGCTGGTCCAAACATTACCCTGTCCTTTTGAAAGGCAGAACACAACAGTAGACAAGTCTCTGTCTGCTTCTCTCACCCACCACTGAAGAATAATGGTAGTGAAGGACCTCCAGTAGAAGCCAGTCTCAAAGAAGTACGCAAAGCACCCAAAGTGAATGAGTCCACATACAGAGGACCAGAAATTCATAGAATCATAGAATTTTTGATAAAATAAAGCTTTTCATATACCTATGTTAGAGCTACTTGCAATGTCATGGGTAAAGTTTTGTGTAGCTGCTATGTGAACCATAAATAGTTTAAAAAACAATTAACTCAACTAGAAAGACATTTTTCCAGCTTTGGTATATAAATGAGCCTTTGTAGACTGCATGCACTATAGGAGACTGTCTACACAACCTTGCCTTCTGTTTTGAGACTGCAGTAGTCAAGGTATAAATTCGCCTTTCAAAGGAAAAGAAATGCATTGATGTGGGTCTCCTGTTAATATACTTTTTCTCACTAGTAAGCAGACTTAAAACAGCAGTCAAAATTTCATAATCATTGTAACTATGCCAAACGTTTATTATCATTCATTCTTAAACCAGTTCAGTTTGGAAAACACTCCATGAGAATGCCCATGGTAAATACTTACACTGGGAACAGAGTGAAAGAATATATTAGAATACATTAACTCACTTTGTACTACTGTTGTTGTAAAGTAACCAACTTTTGTGTTAAATTCACTTTATTTTACCTTGTGGAGTAAGTACAACTTTAAGTACTGCACATTAAAAATGAATCTCTAAGAACAACCCAAGCTCCTTTCACTGGAGACACGTTGAGCTCAGGAGAATGAGACCCATAGTCCTTCACAGCAGGTATTAAAATTCCCAAAGAAATTAGGAGTAGTATCCTCCATTATGTCCAGGGGAATTATCCAGAAGGATAAATGGGAACACAATGAAGGAGAATGACAACATCTGAACAATGGTGCTTAGACTCAGATTTCTTAGCCAAAAAAAGTTGTTCTAGAATTTGTCAGGAATATATTAATCTAGCTTGGAGAAAAATGCTGCATGCCTGGAAGAGTCCTGACCATTGAGTTAACAACTACCCCACTCAACAAGCTAATGGGGCTCCAGCAACCTGAAAACCAACTTTTCTCTTTCAGATACCAGAATCGTTTAACCCAGTGACTCAATAAAAGAGCTGTCTTCCATTTACAAAGATTAATTGACCCAAAAAGCAGGTAAAGGGAAAGAACTATGCTCTGCAACACCCCTCTGTGAGAAGAGAAATACAACAAATGGCTGATTTTATTCTTTAGGTGGATTTCTACTTAACTGAATGTTGCCTACCAAGACAGGTTTATCAGATCTGCACAAACTGCTGAGGAGCAGAAGGACTTTCCTATTCACTTAACATCACAAGACTGCACAAACATTTGCAGACAGCGTTCAGGGAACAAATTTCTGGTCTTTTGAATCGTTGGCTGCACCTTAGTAAAATCACTTCAAAGCATTCATAAAGCCACAAATTCCTTCTCATGCAAGAAGCAAGATGGTCTTTTCTTTCTCACTGTCTTCTGAAGAAATGCTAAGGTGTTCTTAAAACGCTTGCAAGGCTGGAGCCAGAGATCTGTATTTAGCAAAACGTTTTGCTAAGAACACAATGCACCAGTACCAGATTTCATCTTACTTGTGAGTACACACAGGCCCAAACAAGTTGCTTCGTCTTCTGAGTCCTTCCTGTCTTGAGAAGTTGATGCCACAGGCACCAAAGTGACACCGGTCTTCCCATATGGGACAATTGAGAAAAATAACTTGTAGGAGACTTGTAGATGTGGCTGCTTTTCAGACTCTGGACAAAGGATGTCTGGTGTCAGTAGCAGCACCAAAATGAGAAGAATTCACCTCCAAGGTATTTTCCTCAATGGATAGCCCATGCCTGTGATGAAATGGGGTTGGAGAAAGCACCAAGGCTGCAAGAACACCAGCCATCCACCAAAATGGAACCACAAGATCATTTTGCAACCAGCTGGTTGCAGGGTTCTCCTTCCTGAGGAACAGGTTTCTTTTGACCAGTAGTGGGGTTTTGTTTGCCTTTAACACTCCTAATTGAATACGTTAGGATTGAATTCATCTTTGAATGCATGAAATGCAAGTGCTGAGTTCAGCACCAACCTGTCCACACATGATCCGCTCTCAGACCCACGAGAGCTGGAATGTCGCTATCAGCAGTGCTGAACAGCAAATCAGGGACCACAAATGACAACTTGTTTTATATTCTTTAGTAGGAGTCACTATGGTAGCTGAGCACGCATCTGTACATCTTATATGTGCTAACAAGACCCTAACATTAATAGTATAATAACAATTCAAAAATTAAAGAAATGCTCTAACATACAAGGTTAGGGAATTCAAGAACTCCAATGTAAAGCAGGATTAAGTGTATCTGTGTGTAGCAGTGCTCTGCTCCCAAGGCCTACCAACATGATGGACTCTAGTTCAAAAACGCTTCACCACACAAGTACTTCAGAATTACCACACATTCAAACATGCCATTTTAGAGCCAAATTAGAAGTGGTTTCAACCAGGAGGACGGAGGTTCTTCAAATTAAAGTTCTTTAAAAAAAAAAAAAACAAACACCAAAACAAAAAACAACAACAAAAAAACCCAACCAAAACCAAAACCAAACACCAACACCAAAAAACCTGTTTCATTTCTTGTTCTGCTTTCTCATTATTAAGTAGCTGTTTATGTTGGTTGTATACTTACAAGCTAGCTGAAAAATTATATTCAAATTTTTTCAGAAAGAAATCAGCCCACAGACAGCCTGGAAAAGTCATTTCAATAGAAAATGAAAACAGTTAAAAGTCATCCTTTATCATTAACATGTTTATGCCAATTTACTTGTAGCTAACATTAGTTACTTCAGTCAAAGCTTCTAGTAATGCAGGAAGCACTAAGATGAGCAAAGGTATAATGAATATTCTCATTTTTAAAAAAAAGTTTTATCAACCCATCTTGCCTCTTCCCTGTTTTTCCTACCACTGATTTTTGTATTTCTTAATTTAAGATATTTAAAAACACTATTAGTCGATAATGAAAAAAAATTAAAAATCCAACCAGACAAAAAAAAAAACCACACTAGTGGCAAGCCAAATAGATTTCAAGACATGTGAAAAAAGGCCCTAAAATGTCCAGGGGGTGCTGTCTGGTCAGTGTTTCTGTTCCTCTTTATCACAAGCTAGCAAGGAACAAAACCCTGTCATTGCGATTTTTCACACATTTTATGTGTGTGTGTACTTTGCAGCTGAAGTCTCATCCACTGGCCCAGAGCAATCCTGGGTGTTACTGATACAGAGCAAGTAGTAATACACAGAATAGATGACAAAATCATGGAAAACGGCAAACTACTCTCACAGACAGGCATCCCACAGGCTTTTTTTGCTCTACAAAACTCCCCAAAGGTTTGCTGGAGTACCGTGTCTGCAAAAGATGCTCTGCTGCATCCGCAGCCGCTCTCTGCCGGAGCACCGCACCTCTCCCTTCTCCCTTTCCCTCCAGAAGTAAAAGGCCAAAGCTATTGTAAAAATACATAACATAACATAACATAACATAACATAACATAACATAACATAACATAACATAACATAACATAACATAACATAACATAACATAACATAACAGTAATGTGTTTTCTGTGAGAGGTTTTGGTTTAGGTAGTAGGGAAGGGCTATGGAGATAGCCCTGTAGGAAGCTACCTGAAAAGCTCCCCTGTGTCCAAATATCAGACCCACCTCTGACCAGGGCCAAGCCAATCAGCACCCCTGCAGATTAATGTATTTAAGAGGGGTGCGCCCCTTTCTCCCTCTCTCTCTTGCATCTGCCCCAACCAGCATGGGCCCAGGTGTGGGTGGTGTGGGCTTGACCTCAGCCCAGCCTCAGCTTAAGCTCAAGCCCTGCTGCAGCTCCAGCCCAAAAGAGAGAGCCGGGCAGTCTTCAGAACCTTCAGAAGAGACCTACAGTGAAGAAAGGAGAGGGACCTGAGGAGAATAATTTAAAAAAAACCAAACAAACAAAAAAGAAAATCTACAAGGTCAGTGAACGAAGAAAGGAGAGGGAGAAAGAGGAGGTGGAGGGAGCTGAATTTCCCTCTGCAACCCGTGGCAAGAGCACAGGGCGACCCGCCTGCAGCCTGTGGAGGTTCACCAGTGGGATAGAGCCACATGAGCAGGTGGCTGCCCATGAAGAAGCTGTGACTGCGGGCAGTGTGTGCTGAAGCAGTTCGTGTGTGAGGAAACTGTGACCGTGGGCAGACCCAGATTAGAGCTCTGTGGAGGACTTTTGTGGGAAAAGTGAAGGAAGCAGAGGGAGGCTGGGAGATGCCCTTCCCTACCCCTAGAAGGGGAAGGTGTGGCAGAGACTGCATGGCATGAACTGACTGCGATCCCCATTCCCATCCCCCCTGCACCAGAGGGCAAAGGGGTAGAGGTGGAGAAACTGGGATCAAAGCTGAGCCTGGGAAGAAGGGAGGAGAGTGGAGAAGGTGCTTTGACTTTAAGATCTGGTTGTATCTCTCACTGTTCCACTCTGATGCCATTGGTAACAATTTAAAATAATTTCTGTTTTTCTCTCTATGATGAGTCTGTCTTTTGCTCGTGACTGTTTAAGTGGTGAGAAGCCCTCCCAGTCCTTATTTTGTCTAGCCCCCTTTTTGGGGCACCGTGGTGCTTAGTTGCACAGTGGGCCTAAACCACGACAATAAAATATGTACACGAAGCGTTGACAAGTCTATTCCAAATCCGCTCAGGTGAACTCGCTCATTTTGCTATGGTTTACTGCACCAAAAGCTCAAGCAGAAGCCATTGCGCATTTGAGGTTTATGTTTTGCTGCTGTAGAAAAGAGGAAAGAAAATGGAAAGGACCTTGATACTTCTAGCAAACAGAGAGCTTCACCAACACGTCAGGGAGAAGTGTCAGGGAGCTGCAAAAAGGCACCATCCTGCATTGTGATTCTCCCTACCTGCACTTTTCGGCTTCTACAGATTGGGCTGGTATGGAAAAGTCTGAGTACATATATGTGCAGCTGAAAAATAGAGCCACTGAATGCACAAAGTGAATCCACCTTGGTTTTTTCTTAGTTTTGGAGGCAGAGAATATTAGAGAAAAGGGGAGAGAGGTGAACGCAAACATTTGGTTCTTGCTTTTTAGCATGTGTTGGAAATAGCTGCCTCCCATCAGAGGGGATAGCTGGGGGCTGGGAAATGTTTTGTAATCTCTAATGATTAGGAAATATTTGCATGAGTAGTAAATGAAAATAATATCAATAAGGAATGACAAGGTAATGTAACAAGCTCAGCATAGGAATGTGGGGCTTTCAGTGACCTAGAAAGGATATATATTGTAATAGAGTATATGGTGTGTGATGTCTAAATCCATTTTATTAAAAAACAACAAATAAGTGTTCTTAAGTGAAGTATTAAGAAACTGATTCCTAGCCTGTGCTGTGTTGACTCAACTCCTCTACGCAGGACCCAGTTTTCAGGGAAGGCAGGCTCCCAACTCGTGCTCACCAGCTCTGAAAAACTTAACCTGATGAGTCATGTTCTAACATCTTCAGGCTGCAGTGTATATATATATGTATATATATATATATGTATGTATAAAAAAGTCAGAAACCATCTTTAAAAATGTTCACCTGGAATTTCAAATAGCCCTTTAAAAGAATTTCCTAAATAAGTGTTTCAAAATTTGCCAAGGATTATTCTGAATCAATTCAGCACAAGAAGTGCTTCCCATCTCTT
>NW_010166957.1:77108-86327 GCF_000695765.1 Mesitornis unicolor
ACCAATACTCCTGCTTAGTAACCATTTTCCTTTCTTTCAGAGGTAAGTCATTTACATAAATCCATAATGCATCCACCAAGCTTTTAGTTCTCTAGGGTATTATAATGCTAATGGAGAAATGACAAAGCAGTAGTTTTATCTTCCTAGACCCAACACCTCTATACTTGACATCTATAGCCCTCAACGATGAATATAGCTGCAGGCTTTCCATTGTAGTATTTTCATAATCCTTACTTCTTGGCATTTATGGTGTAAAGCTGTCTGCTAAGGACTGTAAGAATGCTTTGCCAAAGTAAGTTAGTCTTAAAATGTTGAAGACAGCCCTATTTTATGAACAGATGCTTACACTGAGTGTAAGTCCAAGAAAGAGCATCCATGGGTCTAATGTACAGTAACCAAAAGAAGCTTTGAAGACAGAATTAAAGAATATAGACTGACACCAGCAACCTACTCTGTGTGCTTCTAGAATACATCACTACTTTTTTGTCAATTTTGTTTCCATTCTAGAACTGGAGGATATGAAGATTACTCAGGCAGTCTAATTCAAGCTACTGTGCATCCAGAACTGCTACTAACTGCCTTCCAGATATGTCCACCCCACTTCACCAGCTGTAAGAGAAACACAAACTCCTTACTTTGCTCCTTTAAACTGTGCTTCAGTTTGTTCCATTTTTGGACATTTGCAGGAACCTTTTTTTTCCCTTTTTTTAAGAGCTGTTATTGTAAATGACCGTACATGGCACTGTCTGTCCTCTGAAACTTTCAGCAATAATTGATCAATTTTCCAAAGTCTGGGGAGTGGGGAGGGTTAATGTTTTTTTGGGTTAGCAGAGCTGGGCACACAATACATCTGAAAGCAGTTAATCCAATTGTCTTTCACCCAAAGGTTAAATATACTCGAAAAAAAAGTTATAGAAAATGTAGTCTAAATGAGCAGTGACCTGCATACACAATACCATTCTCATCCGAACATCTGTATAGATCACATTTCCCATTATGGAAAGCCATGTAGGATACAAAAGTCTCGCTGTAGGACCCAGAAAAAGAACAGAATCTTGGCCTTTTGGGGATAGCTACCCCAAATGCTGTCAAAGGAGCTGATTTCTCCCAAGATATTTTAAACATCAAAGTCAGAGACCAGCATGATATTTTCCTAAATTGCTTTCACCTTAGCCCAGGGCCATTTCCACCTTTGGGGAAGTTCTCAGGAAATGTAGGAGCAGAACAACATTTTGCACACCAGGTATGTACCACCTTCTATGGCTGAAACATCAAGTCTAATTTGCCACTGGCAACTTGTATGAAATAAATAATATCATACCAAGAAAATAACGTTGCTACAGAACAAAAAACAAAAAAAAACCCACACAAACAAAGAAAAAAACTTTTATCAAATTTCAGGTTCCCTTGATGAATTTTAGAGGATAAAAACAAAAGTTGGTTTTTACAAAGTGACTGCTTTTAAGCTAAAATATAATGCATAATGTTAACACAAAACATTTAAATTAAAATTGAGTTAAATAGAAGATTTGGAATTATGCAAAAAACTTCAGCTTTTGTTAGTATAATGTTGAAACATTGTCACTCTAGGTGTTATAAAATGAATAAAGCCAGTAAAGCTGTGATGAATCATCTACTAAAACATCTCAGCTGCAGACCAGGGACAGAGGGGATGTAAAAGCAGTCAAATTCTGAAATCTTAATTGTTTACTGGCTTTATATTTATTAAAGTTAGTTGTGAGAAACAGAAGTAAGATTTCATCAAATAAACCACTCTGAGCCTTTTTGCTGCATCTGTTAGACTTTTCCCTGCATGGTCTATGCTGCGGCCAGAAGGCAGAGTCCCCTGACCCAGGTTACCAGAGGTGACAAAAAGTGGGGAACGAGGGAGGGAGAGAGTGAAGGAGGAACAGAAAGGAGGGAAATGGCATCGTAGAAAGCTTCATTTAGGTGAATGTTGTTTTGTTTATAAAAGGTCCAACTAAAGTAGCAACCAGTTATTTAGACAAAGGTGACAAAGAAAGGCGATTTTCACCTATAAGCATTGAGGAATGAATAATATGAAACATCTCTTCCTTTCCTTAGTAGCTCTGATCTTTTTTGTCTTTTAACACTACTGGAAATAAAAAAAATTACCCTGTTCCAAATGGGCACTCCCTTATTTTTATGACAGCAAGCTTCAAAACTACGAGGTGCCTTTCAGAGATTTGCAAACTCATCTCATTCCCAAAAGATATTCATAGAAAACACAACTCAAGAAGTTTCCAACCAGAGATGACCTGGTTGGAAAAAATAGAAAAAAAGAAACCTGAGCAGCTGAACACCGGGATCTCCCGAGAGTGTCTGATGTGACCTCCTGGTTCAGAAATACTGTCAAGCTTACAACCATGTGCTAGTACATAAGGATGCATCTCCCAGCTCAGACCAGAACTATCTTATAGGCTATCAAACTTTTTTTTTAAAATCTTGTAGGCTATTATTTTTTTCGATGAATGTGGAAAAGTATCCAGGACATGGCAAAACCAACATCTACATATTTTCTTTGATTTGTACTTGGCAATTATACTCAAAGTTTTATAAAACCATATATATATATATGCACGCACACATTTTTTTGTGCATGGATATCTTCATTCCAGCTACCAGCAGGTGTTCTGCTTTCCCCCACCTGTACAGAGAAAATTGCTTCTTGCATTTAGATGCAGATTTACAGGTAAATGGGAATAGCGGGCCAACAGAAAACTAGAATATGATAGCTACTTAGAGAGATTAACTTTCTTATTATTGTGTCACTGCACACTGTAATTCAAACAGCTGGTAGCCTCATTTCTGTAACTATGGAAAATTAAACTGGGAGAGAAAGCTCCTTTTTGTGCTGTTGTTTTCATGGATACAAGACTTGATTATGTGCCTTTTGCGCCTATGGTCCTGTACAGGAGGCTCAGCATTTAAAGGCCAAGCACAGTCCTTTCTCCTACAAAATTTGCTTTTTTAAAAAATTTGCTAGAACTGTAGTCCTGTAAAAGTTTTCAGATAATCTAAATTAACTCGCAGCAGTGGTGTTAACACCTCTTCTCTCCCTTATACAACAAAGGTAGGCAATAAATGCAAAAAAGTTTTTTTGTTTAGCAGGTTTTTCACTGTAGGCTGCTAACTTTTACAACAGATTTATATTTTCTTAAGAGATATGTAAAACAGTGCTGTATGTGTTATGAAATGCAATAGTAACTCGTTTTGCTGACAGTGGGAACCCTATGGGCTGATATAAATCTGTGCTATTCCTCACGCTTCTCTGGAATTTTGTGCAGCATTAATTTCAGCTCTAGTCTTATTATTGCCAAGTTAAATCTATTTTCATATCAACAACTGGAGCAAAGCTGCCTTGAAATATAAGGAAAATGAAAACTTTTCTCTTTCATTATAAAACCATCTTTAAGCTCCTTTGAACTCTACTGCTAAAGCAGCTACCATGGGTTAAATTAGCCCATCTTTACTGAGGGACAGGAAGCAACCGTCTTCAGAGAAAACTATTTCATGTGGATAACTCAGGGGTGTTTAAAAATCTGTGCAGAATATAGTTTACTCATGTTCAAATTAACCACACAGATTGGAGAAACTCAGCATGTATCATTAGCTTTGAAATTAGTTACTTTTCTTTCAAAGCATGAGTAATTTGTATGCCTTCCTTTTCCATATGGAATCTACGAGCCTTTTATTGAATTAACAGCTAAAGAAAGGTAATTACTGGAGAGAAAAATAGAACTTAAACAGGTAAGACATTATGTAAAGATCTTGGGCTTGTCATTTCTAAGAAAGATTTTCCCATCTACCTCAGCAAAATGCGGTTTGCCTTAACTGGTGGGCTAGATTGAAAGTCTGGCCCATGAGACAGCGGACAAGATGTGGCTCAGGCAAAGACAAGCCACAAGAGGAAAAAAACCAAACAACAAAGTGAAATCGAGGAAACATGACCATTGAAGGAAGATTGAGAAAAGTGGGAATTTGCAGGTTCCTAAGGGGAGGGATGATAGCATTCTGTCAGTGTATTAAAGGTAACTAGAACAGCTGGGAATAAACAGAATCACAGAACATTAGGAGTTGGAAGGGACCTCGAAAGCTCATCCAGGCCATACGCTGCCAGCGCAAGATCACACAGACCAGGTCACACAGGAATACATCCAGGTGGGTTTTGAAAGTCTGCAGAGAAGGAGACTCCACAACCTCTCTGGGCAGCCTGGGCCAGTGCTCTGGCACCCTCACAGTGAAAAAGTTTTTCCTTATCTTTACATTTATCTTTATCTTTTACTCCTATGCTCCAGCTTGCTCCCATTGCCCCTTGTCCTATCATCTGACATCACGGAGAAGAGCCTGGCTCCTTCTTCCTGACACTCACCCTTTACAAATTTATAAACATGAATGAGGTCTCCCCTCAGTCTCCTCTTCTCCAAGCTAAAGAGACCCAGCTCCCTCAGCCGCTCCTCATAAGGGAGATGCTCCACTCCCTCCATCATCTTTGTGGCTCTGCACTGGACTCTTTCAAGCAATTCCCTGTCCTTCTTGAACTGAGGGGCCCAGAACTGAACACAATATTCCAGATGCGGTCTCATCAGGGCAGAGTAGAGGGGAAGGAGAACCTCTCTCAACCTACTCACCCCCCCTCTCCTGATACACCCCAGGATGGCATTGGCCTTCTTGGCCACAAGGGCACAGTGCTGGCTCATGGTCATCCTGCTGTCCACCAGGACCCCCAGGTCCCTTTCTGCAGTGCTGCTCCCTAACAGGTCAGTCCCCAACCTATACTGATGCACGGGGTTGTTCTTTCCCAGATGCATGACTGACTCTGCACTTGCCTTTGTTAAATTTGTTTAAATTTCTCCCTGCCCAACTCTCCAGCCTGTCCAGATCTCGCTGGATGGCAGCACAGCCTTCTGGAGTGTCTGCCACTCCTCCCAGTTTTGTGTCATCAGCAAACTTGCTGACAGTGCGCTCTGTTCCTTCATCAAGGTCATTGATGAATATATTGAATAGTACTGGTCCCAGTACTGACCTCTGAGGGATCCCACTGGATACAGACCTCCAACTGGACTCTGTCCCGTTGATCACAACTCTCTGACTTCTTCCCTTCAACCAGTTCACAATCCATCTCACTACCTGATCATCTAGACCACACTTCCTCAGACCCTTCTCCATGGTCACTGAGGTGAAAACTACAAGTGATGAGGTGAAACTGCAGGCATAGGGAACTAGGTTACACAATTAGAATTTCCTAATGTTAAGGGTAGTTAGGCACGAGAACAGATTGTCCATGGAGACTACAGACTCTCCATCAGCAGAAAACCTTATAATAGGTAATACAAACATCTGACGAGAACAGTTTTGATGCAATTGTGTTGATGCAGCAGGATGAATTGAATGGCTTCCCACACTAGTTTTCTACACATGAATCAAGGTTTCTCTATTCACCAAATCAACATCTTATTTCCAGGAAGACCACTATAATCACTGTACTCCCTTTCTGCCAATTTGACAATGGCTGATTTTAAATCTACAAAATAACGACCTAATGAAACTGACCTAATGAATACTTAGGACTTGTAAATTCCCTTAAAATGACTGACTGAAGAGCATATTATCTATTACAAAATATAAATCTGGAGAAACGCTTTGTATTGCTGGTTCAGCCCTGATTACTAGTGTAAGTTAAACAAGCTTTTGGACCCTCTGTGCACATGTCAGGTCTCATTTCTCCTGTATTAACATTATTAAAGGTTTTCTGGAGCGGAAGTAAATCTCCTAATATGATCTGTCCAACACCCAGCCCAATGGATATTTCAGATACATAGTTCAAAATACTTAATGTTAATGATTGTCTTTAGTTGAGAGAAAACACTGCTCGACACAGCTACCAAGCAGTTACATTTTGTTGAGTCCTAAAAATGTATGCTCTTCTAAGTTTTATTGAAGTCCATCAGAAGATAAAAGCCTGCTAGAGAAAGTGCATAGAATGTTGTTCAGCACAGTGAGGGAAACAGAACAGTTGGTTGCTCTGCTCTTTGGTGGTACATAGGTCTTCGGAGTTAGATTTGTGAAAAGCTGAATAAGCAGGAAAAAAAAAGTAGTTAGTGAAATGCAGAAGGAAATGTGGTCAACAGCTCACTAAAGCAGTATTATTCACCTGTACTTTGACTATTTATTCAGTTAAATTCATGATCCATAAAATAGAGAGTAATAAAATCAATTTTTGTTGTTGTTGCTGTGTTAAATTAAAGTATTACTAATCATGCTTGAGAAAACATTGCTCTTACTTAGACACTGTTGAGGGTTGTTTAATCAGGAAGCTGAGCAATTGCAGATATTATTTCTCCTTGACAAGTTTCAACCCAAGTCCTTTTTAATGCCCTAATACCTTAAGGACTCCTATGAGCACAAAACACCAAGCTCTAGCACAAAGACACAGTACCCAAACTATTACACACTCAAAAACCACACAATGCTTTAGTCTAAATCCTCTGGGTTTCAGCCCAAAGTGGAGCCACAGCTGATGAAAGCAACTCCTTTCAGGGACCCTGCACCATTCCCCTGCCCTCGTGGCTGGGGGGCACAAGCCCACCATGACTGGGGGAACCCCTAAGCTGCTGCCATGCTGCACAGACATGTGGTAATGGGCAGGACAGGCAGCAGAGTGGAGGTCTGGACCCTGATGTCTCCTTGTGGTCTTCTGCTTTTGTGGTCGGTGTTCCTTCAACTGCACTACTTTGATCTTTTTGCAGTGAGGTTTTGCATTTTCTGTTTTTCATGCTACTCTGTACTGCTGACATTTCTATTGTAATTTCTTTTATTCTTTCCCCTTCTCCAGAGAAAATCTAGAAATTTCCAATGGCAAACCTCATCCTTGCCCTTAAGTGTACTTCTTCAGCAGTATTGCTACAGAGATTGCACTGCGGCCAACCTACAAGCTAGAGCTGAAAGGATGGGGATGCAGCGCAGCACGCATGTCTGTGTCGCCTTCACAGGCTTTTGTCACACTGTTTGGAAGTAACATTTCTTTCAAAACCAGCTTTGTCATAAGTGAAAGATATCTATTCTTAACATGCATTAACAACAAAAAATATCCAAACCCCTATGATCTTCATGGCTGCAATGCCCATTTAGAAAGCATCGATCACTCTGAATGATGTACCATGTTCAAATGCAAGTCTTTAATAAAGGTGCAGTTTCTCCCTATAAATACCCTTTATAACTATAATTTAAGGCTTCTGGCTTTAAATATAAAACAAATCTGGATGTCCTGTTGTTACATTAATATATTGCCCTCATTTCTGCATTAACTCAAGTGATTCTCTTAGCTGTCTTCACCTTTTTGGTTGATAACACCCCTGTGGTGTCTAAATGGAAGGTAACTACTTATACATGAGTTAGGGGGGGGCTGATGAATTGCAAATGAGGATGACTTATGCAGCAACAGCGCAGAAAGCCAGCACATGTAAGTGATTTTGAACTACAGGTGTCTGACAAGTGTTCTTTTGCATTTCTCCCTCTAGCTTCAAAGTCAAAATTCATCCATTTTGTCCTTTGCCCCATACCTAGCAGCTTGATAAGTGAGCCTGTTCTCTTTTTCAGGCTAGAAAGGATTTCCAAAGTAAACATCTGAGAAAAAATAAAAATCAGTCCTCACCCAGCCCTTCAAGCAGAAGAGAACTTTTCTACAACTGCAATTTTGCCATGTTCAAGAGACGTTTGCTGCTGATGAGCTTTGCTCTCCCTGCTTGTCCCTGCTGTTGACGTATTTGTTATTGATGCAGGTTGCCATCAGCCTCCACGTCTATCTTGGGATTCACACCAGCCTCAGACAATCCTCCTTGCTCGCAGCACTATCCACTGTCAGATAAATGCAGTTTTCTCATTAAGAAGGTATCAGGCTGGCATGGATTTCTTGAAGACCACAGAAACTTGCCATGACAGAGGGAACTTTGTAACCCAGCTGCTCTCAGGCAGTGACTGCAGCTTTGCAATGCTGAGGATCAAGGAGGTGCATTGCTATGCAAGATGGCTTTTAGACAAGTACAGACAGTATTATCCTCACAAAAACAAAAAAACAGCCCTTCACAATGTTGCTGATATTACTGCTTTGTCACTTGTTTCTAGTGAGAGCCACACTCTTTAGAAAACCAATCTCCAGCTGTGTTCCAGCTGTGTGCAACCCCTGCAGCTCTGGTGCTCTCAGCAGTAGAAGTGGCTGCAAATGGCTACTTCTCATAACAGTTTTAGTGTCATTTTTTACAGAAATGGTATTTCAGTCTAAATTTTGAGGACACTTGTTCAAGAAGACAACTGCTTCAGAGTACTAGTACCGTCAACATGTATTATTAATATTGTCCCTTAAATTTCAGCTGCATTTAGAAACTTGAAGGATTCAACTGATGGAAGAAACTTTGCATAGACCACATGATAAACTTTAGTGGAACAGATGGTTCCATAAATATCATACTAGTCAATTGCTAGAAACAGTCTACTAGTTTTAATACTTGCATAGACCTTTACTGAAAACTACAGCCACAGAGTTTGTAATACAGGCAAAAGTATCATTAAAATGAATAGCTTCTGAAAGAATAAGAAATTACTCAGTAACTTCCTAATCCCAATGAGGATGAATGACCTGTAATTGTCGATTGCTGACTGATACGAGCAATTGAGTCAATGTCAAATAAGCAAAGTGACACATAATTCAGTTCTAGCATTCCTAGTATATCACATCAGCAAGTAAAACACAAACATAAGGCTATCGTACCACATAAGCAAAAAGAAATTCAGATAATTAATCCTTAAAAAACACACTTGGGACCATTTTTGAAAATATTCCTAAGCATTAAATCCACTATGTCTAAATGCAAATGAAACAATGTAGCCATAAAAATGGATAAACTTTGAACAATTTAATTCAAATAAGCATTTTAAAAGAAATCTAACACTTACCCCAGTGTCTTGAACTAGTGAAATAAAAATTCAGTCTGGAAATTTTCTGTGAAGCAGACTAATTCCAAGATTTCCAATAATTAAGTTCCATCTAGCAGAAGGAAAGGCTATTTCGGTCATTTCAGCTAAGCTTCCAGTTCTTGCCTGACCAAAACCCCAAACTAATCAAATATTCATCATAATTTTCACAATCTGCCTTCCCTTACCAAAGTATTTCATAGGGTATACAGCTCAACAAGTTCAGCA
>NW_010166957.1:86358-87710 GCF_000695765.1 Mesitornis unicolor
ACTTTGTAGATGCTATGTTAGGATTATATTTTAAAATATAATTTAACCAGAGTAATTCAGCCAGGACTTTGGAGGTTCATAGGGGCAAATGGGTCTGGGCTTGTATCACCATCTGTTTGGCTGCCAGCAGGAACGCACTTCAAGTGTTCAGCCCAGTCAGCGCATCCTTGGGCTGCATCCTACAGGGCTTCCCAAGTGGTAACAGAAAGTAAGTGGACACTTACATGTTCTGCAAGATGAAATTTTATGACAAAAGAACTGTGATGACTGCAGAATTATTTCCTTTTTTTTTCTTTTTCCTCCTTGAATACTGACAGAAATGTTAAATAAACAAGGAACCCTGTGGTCAGTAGAGTAGCAGTTTGGCTGCTGTCTGGTACTGCCCCAACAGATAAACCCATCAAGTGGGAAGCTCTTTTAATGAAGCAAGAAGATATTTTTATGGTAATTTATGTATTTAAGAAGTAATGCCTCTGATGAAGTGTATTCCAGCAGGTTTTGAAAATCACGAAGTCAGAGTGCCTTTTTTTCTAGACAAACACTTCAGGAAGATGCATTTTATGTTTCACAGATTAGCTGCTGCCATTTCTCATCCAGTTTAGCTCCAGCATATGTTAAGGTATTCCCTGTTGTGTTTTTACAGCCACAAACAGTAAACTACCCAAAGCTCTAAGGAACAGAGTGAACAGCATGTGGGTTGTGTTTCATCACTGAAATCACAGAGAACATAAATTAGTGAAGTCATCTGTGTCATTTATCCACCTAATTGGGCTTCCCAAAAGGAAAAATTTTCCCTTTCCCCCTTTTAAGTTCACGGTACACCTGATTTTGGATACAGAAACATCATCACTTAAAGTATAATAAAAAATATAAATCATACCATGCAATAAAATGTCAGAAATGTAACCTTTGTGGAAATCCTACAGTTAATGGCCTACCTTTTCAAGCTTAGGTGCCAACATTTATATTTCCCTTTCCAAATTAATATTTTGATATGCAAAATAAAATACATATTTACAAGTCTCTTTGGATCCTTCTCTAGGTTCCCTCTGGCACTTTGAATCCAGTGTAAGATGTCTGTAGTATTATGCAGGCTGGCTCAGGTTCACAAGAAGTGAGTCAAGACTGCTCTTGGAAACATTTTCCTGAGCATCTGTCAAAGGAAAAAAAAATTAATTTCACATGATCCATCAAAACTGTAAACTGGCCAGTTCAGCCTTTCTTAGCCCTGCTCAAGCTTCTTCAGCAGATAAGTGCCATCACTATATGTTTACCCTGCTCAGCTGCATATATCCATCCCACACGGTCTTAGGAATAACATTAGGAAATCTATCCACCTGGACAGGGAAAGA
>NW_010166957.1:87741-88752 GCF_000695765.1 Mesitornis unicolor
ATTCTTCTACATATTTACACTTTTCAGGGCTAAGACTAAGAAATATATGCCTAATTAGAGTTTCATTAATTGCATAAGTTTCAGGAAAAGAGGACTTGAATACACACTCAGATTTATTCTTATTGAATTATTTTTCTTCAAGTTAACTTTTCTGTCAGTTACAAGTCTCAATCTAAGGCTCTGCTTCTAACATGCAAGTTCTGCAAACCTCTTTTCAGAAACCCAGCATCAGTTCTTTACATAAATCAAGTCATTCAAAGATGTGTCTATGAAGGCTGGAGGAGTAAAAGCTCTATAATCAACTACAAGAATGACCCATTCAAAGTTTTCAGATTTCACAATCTACATTTTGTTTCATCCTCCAAGTCATTATAAAATAATTTATCAACAGTAACCAGTGATCATTCTAAGAAAATTCAGCAATAATTTATAATAAATTGCCAAATCAAAGGGCTTGATCACACTTAAGGTGATGGCTCTTTTTGTTTTGACCAAGCAGAAATGCAGCTGATAACACCTCAGCCATGAGCACTGGATTCCCCTTCACAGGATAAAGCAAGAGGGTAGGCACAAGATTTCATCAATAGGGAAAGCTTGATCACACATCCTATTTTGAAAAATAACCACTATAACTCATTTTGTATGGAAAATATCTAGTTTAAAAGCTGTGGAATAAATGCATATTAATTATGACAGTGTAATAAATGACAATGTAGGAGTCACAGCATGCAAGTCACTTGGGAGAAACACAGAAGAGCCTTGAAAATCAGAAAAGAGACCCGAGATCTACTAAGATATCAGCAAGAGTCATAAGTCAGAGGTTGGTATTTGCCATTTAGGCTGACAGATAAACATCAGGAACCAGGACGTCATATAAAGAATCAAATGAAGACACCAAATGAGAAGGAAAAAAAAAACCAGCAGCACAGCAGATGGAGATAAATAACACGTCTCTTTGATAGAGAGAAACTGCCTGAGAACTACGGCTTTCTCCCGGAAAAATAGCAGGAG